>NW_012147886.1:1094242-1116237 GCF_000956105.1 Propithecus coquereli | reverse complement strand
TAAAGGTAATAGATGGTGGATATTTTTGTCTTTTTTTGGTGCATATATATACATATGTGTTTTTTTTTTGCTGGAGAAGATACTTAGAAAGTGCTTAATATTTATAGAGGAGGATAAAAATATGAATACAAACACTGTCAGAAGCTGATCAAAATGCCATCATTCGAGCACAAGTTGATGTTGAATCTAGTTTCACAATGCCCAGGAAATGTGAAAAGAGGGAGTTTGACAGAAATCCAGTTTGCAGCAGATTTTTGCGTCAAGTACAGAAAGAAGAAACCTCGTACGTGACAGGAATATGTCTGTATCCACCACAAACAGCATAAACATACCAATGGGAAAGGAGCGGGGAGGAGGCCAGTCCCAGAGGGGACTGAGACAGACAACTCTGGCTGGAGCTATAGGTCTATTACCTGGTGTTTCCCAGGGAAGCGGTCATGCTCTCTCACCTGTGCACAATAGCAGCAAGCCCACGGCACATACCACCCCTGCAGGCCTGAGGTGTATCCATGGCAAATCACAAAGGTAAGGCAGCAGAAACCTTCCCCTAGAGAGAAGACTGAAGACAAGGGCAAGAGTACTTACTTCATGAGGTGACCCAGTGGCCAGAAGAGCACTGGATCCATTTCTAAAGGAGGAATTGAACGAACTTGAGTCTGTGGTGGCCTCTCAGTGTGGGGCGGGGGGCGTGGGGTAGGTTGTTGAGTGGGACGGCAAGTCACAGTAAAGTGCAGCCCCTTAGCAAAGGCTGAAAGCGTCACGAAATGCAAAGCAGTTTGTTCTAAATCACGCAGGATGTTGTTTCCCTCCATCCCAATGTTTCCTGTGTTTGAGCCGAGGTTATTGCACAAACAGCAAGCAGCAAGCAAAGGGTTGTGTTTCTCAAGCCTTGCTGTTATCTTCTTTAAAGTGGGCTTAAAATTCCATTTTCTTCATCCAATCATCTTACTTTGTATAAATTCAGTAGGGTCCTAAGTTATCTTACTTTAAGTAATAACATGAAAAATTCTTGGTATTGCGTACTCTTTTAGCAAAGATAGCCTGGGTTTTTCTGAGGTAAGAAATCTACCCCTTTAGAATGACTTATTTGAACAAGATTTACTCATTGTTCAAGCTGTATGTCAATGAGGTTTGGGGAGGGGGTGGAGCTGTGCCTCACACAGTAACTGCAGGGACTCAGGTGAATTCTCTAACATCTCGGCATGTGGCCATGGGGTCACCACAGAGGGGAGAGCTGTGGCAAATCCACCCAGAAGTGCCACATGTCAGTCTCCTCACAACCGGAACCAACCTCCCGCTCCTCCACAAGGGGCTGGAAGGAGAGGAACATTCACACTGCAGGTACTGTTTCTGCCACAGACTTGGGAGGTGCTCAGCAAATGGGACCGAAAACCAAAGGACTCAATATCTACCACTTGTGACCTTTATTCTGGGCCAATCATTGTGCTGTTAACAATGCATTGCCTCATTTCCCATCACAGCAATCTTTGAAATCACACATAATTATTAATATCTTCCTTTTATAAGAATGGAAATGTATAACTTGTCCAGCGTCTCTCAGTAAGTGTAACAGGCAGGATACAAATTTCTTCCACTTCACCCTCCCTCTGCCCACCTTTACAGAGCTCACATAACATTTATAGTCTCGGCTTGAGAGCACTAGGTAGTCATTTCCAAGGGTAGATGTTACTGACCTCTACTAAGTGGTCAGATTCCCCTGTTATTTATTCTCATTGCACTCTAAGTTTTCCTTCAGATACTTTTCCTAATTTTAATTAATCATTGGTTACTCCCTGTCTCTGCAGTAGGATGAAAGTTAGTAGTAGGATGGAAATTTCACTCGGGCAGGAGAGGTGCATATCTGGTGGACCATATGTCTCCTCCATGGAGCATGGCACCCTACACACAGTCACCATCAGTAAATATCACCAAATGCGTGACATTCCCTTCTCCACTGTTTTTCTATTTTCATTCTTCTGACCCACCCCACACTTTGGCAACTGTCCAAATTCTTCCTGGTGTTAAAACTCTGGCCTTAAATATCTTTTTCATATTGATGGAGCATATTCCCCTGGCTGGACCCGCTGTTATAACCCATATACTCCACACCCCTTAAAATACCTGCCTAGAAACCTCTCACTACCTTTAAAGGATGATTTTTATTTGGAGCCAGGGATTTAGAGGTTCTGATTTATCATGGAGAGGGAAGAGGGCATTCTAGATGACAGGACGGGTATAATCAAAGACAAAGAGCCCGGCTTTGAGTAGATTTTATGTTTCAAAAACTCAAAGAGTTCTACTTAAAACCGTGATCTCGGTGTTTTGGTTTTATTTTTCCAGACTCCTAGGTTGATAGCCACTAAGCTACCTTGATTACTGACACCCCCACCCCTTTTCTCCAAAGAATAATGTTCCCATAACAACACACTCCAGACAACAGTCCTTGCCCCTTTGCTTGGGAAGGTGGAGAAGAGCGAAGTGAAATGAAGTAGGCTTTATTTAGCTACAGAGAGCCAGGCCCCGGCCCCTTGCTGGCTGCCTTGTATATACCACATTTGCTTCCACGCATTAACCCTGAAATGCAACACATTTTATTTTCACTTTATAGAAGACAGGATTAAAGTTAAGTGCATTTTAGTCATATGAACAGACCCAAACAGCAAATCAATTCTCAGACGTAGGTTTGGCCAGCTGTCAAGATAGTGCCAATTTTATTGCACTCTTGTTCCTCCAAGCATGGTCCTCGGGACCTCAGCATGAACACCCTCTGGGAGCTGAATAGAAATGCAGAATACCAAGGCCTCCCCCGCCTACGTACTGAGTCAGAATCACACACACGTTAGAGACACATTTTGTGCTATACCGGTGTTTCCTAGCTGCTCATGAGAATCACTTGGAGAGCTTTAAAATAATCCCTACTTCTGGGTCCCACCCAGAACAATGAAGCCAGAATCTCTATGGATGAGCCAAGGAGCTCAGTGTGTCTTAAAACCTTCCCCCTCCCACATGATTCTAATGTGTAGTCAGACTGAGAACAACTGCCCTGCACCTCACTGTGGGGAGATATATATTGACTCCTCTTCTAGTAACAGAACCCCCTTACTATAAGAGACTCTATATACCCAAATAAAGATCACTGATATATGTTCTGGTGTGGAAATAAAGCCTAGAATGCAACAGAACTATGGAGACTGTTTCTGTAAATGTTACTCTATGGGTTGCCAGTTTTCCAAGCTCAGCTAAAAGAAAAGAAAAAAAATCACTTAAGTCAAATGCCTCTTTGCTTTTCACTCATATTCCAGAGATGTTTAAAGGGGGACTGAGGAAATCATGTTTTCTAAACATTTAACTTCCAAATTGCCAAAATACTAGTAAATGCCAAAGTGGTCTTTAAAAGTCCCATTTCTTTTAAACCCGAAGTGACAACCTATCAGAGGGAAGATAGTAATAGGTGGTAAAGTAAAATAATTGAAGCCTCCAAATTAAGCCCTTAAAATCATACTGGCTTCCCATCTCAGCATAATGAGATGGACAAAATGTCTATTCTTTTAGCATGTGGTACAATATGCCTCTTAAGGGAAGACCAGCCGGTACATTGAAAATACATAGAAAGAAGCCCCCTTGGAGTAGGTGAGTTCCTAAGGGATGCAGGTAGGACTGATGCTTTGGCTTCAGAGGCAGAGAACCCATCTGCTTTATAGGAGGCAAAGAGATCAAGGGGAAAGAGATTGAGAGAGAGAAAGAGAAAGAAGAGGTGGAGAGAGAGAAAGAGAGAACGAGAGAGAGAAATTCTATATGCCCAGTGCTATAACCTGTTACCATGAATTCTAGTCTGATGCTGGGTATAACTGAATTTCTTTTTTAAAGTGGTAACAGGACTTAGTTCTGATTTTAGGTTTACATGGGACCAATTCAAAGGTAGGATCTGAAAATAGGACTGTTGGTCCTTGGGCATTTGCTAAAATCTTGGAGAAGACTTTGTACATCCCTCAGCTTTGGAAATTAGAGGGCATATGGAAATTAATCAAAAAAAAAATGCAATGTTCTGACTAGCTTCAGCCTGGTACATCAGGCAAACATGTTGTTTTCTTCCTTGCATTACCATAGTAACATTTGGAGATTTTGTTGTTATAGTGAGTGGCTTGCCATCTCCACCAAATAGAAAGAGTCAGTCAACTCCCAAATAATTTGAGGAGTTTTGGAATAATCAGGAGTTTACAAGACATTATGTGTTATGGGCCTTTATGTGAAATTGGGAAAACTTCAAGGAGGCTAGAGACAGAATCCTTCCACGAGGCCCCTTCCTCAGGGGACTGCTTCTCCATATGTATTGTTTGTTAAGCCCACATGAACTTGCTGGTTTCCCTCATTTGCTTACTTCACCAAGCCTTGCTAGTGTCTGGTCTCCACCCAGGGGATATGGAGGACCTGCCCAGGGCAGTAGCCTCACATGACATACTAATCGCCTTTGGAGACTGAAAGAGGTCTTTCAGGCAAAGCATCCCAAAGCACAAAGCGACAGAGGTCATTGAGAGTCAAGTTCCAAATATTTCAAAAGTTGAGCATCAAGCCAGGTAAATTGCCCAAAGGGATAGCCAGAGCTTTAAAATGACCATGATGAAAGGTCAAAAACCACATAAAAGTTTTAGGCTGTTTAACTGGTTGAATTGTGTCCCCCCCAAATTACACTTGGAACTTCAGAATGTGACCTTGTTTGGAGATAGGATCTTTGTAGATGTAATTAAGTTAAATGAGCTCATACTGGGTTAGGCTGGGCCTTAAATCCAATGACTGTTGTCCTTTTAAGAGGAGAGGACACACACAAAGGTACAAACACAGAACAGGAGGCTATTTGGAGATGTGGGCACAGGTTAGAGCTCTATTGCTTCAAGCTGATGCACACATGGATCCGCCAGAAGCTGGCATAGGCAAGGAAGGATTCTTCCCTAAAACCTTTAGAGGAAACGTGGCCTGCCAACATCTTGATTTCAGACTTCTGGCCTCCAGAAATGTGAGATAATACATTTTTGTTGTTTTAAGTCACCCTGTTTGGGGTCTATTATTACATCAGCCCTGGGAAATGAACATAGGATAGGAGTGAAATCCAGCAATCAGATGGACAACTACATAGCTAGAGGCAGGGAGGTTGTATTCACTCACTTGTAAGTTTCTTTGGTTTCCCAGTTCAGGGGTCTCATGACACTCATTATACTAGATTGTACATTTTTCTTTGTATATTCCAACTCTGGTAACAGAGACCATGCTTGTCTTGCTCATGGCTTAGCCCCAGCCATAAGCCCAGTCCCTGCCATGTAGCAGGTGTTCTATAAATTTGTCCAGTTGAATCAGTGGGTTGACCTGGGTCACAAGCAGAGGGGATGACAGAGGCTAGAACAAACATCTTTCTAATGCTGAGTTTCCCTGTTGCTGAAGCAGCAATTTGCTTATTAAAATACCTAACTTCTCACATGGGCTCCCTCTTCCCCACTTTTGTTCTGTCTGCCATTTGAATGCTGTGATCTGTCTGTGGAAGCAGAGCACAATCTGTACCTGAGCTATGTGTGTACTACTTCAGTATCAGGCAGGGCTGATCTCTCAAAGGATGCCTGCACTGCTGTAGCCAAGAGTTACCACAATATGCACTGGCATCCTCCAGGGTATGAAACCTGGACGCTGCCAGCCGTTGGGATTCATCATCTTGACTATTCACAGGCCTCTCCCTTCAAAAGCTAGTGGGCCTGATGGATGAGATGGCCTCTCCCAGGGGCTCTGCCTGCTTGTGCTGCAATTTTGCCAGACTAGCAAGAACTGGCTTTCATTTCAAGCACGTCTCAAGGATGGAGACTTCTGGAGGGGAAAGCAAATTTGCAAAAAAAAGGAAAGACTACAAAGTTCCAGATAATAAATGCACCTTAAAATAATTTTATTTGCCTCCTTTTCAACATTCTTCCCCAGTCTAACACCATTAAGTCAGTACCTGATTGGAGGGGGTTGAACAATAAACACAGTTCATAATAAATAAAATATAGTATTTTTTTAAGAAATAATACCCTCTTCATGGTTGTTACAGAAAATCAAGTGTTAATAAGTCAATCGTTTCATCAAATAGGGCAAAAATATATCCAAAATAAATACGGGGCAGATGTGGTCATCACACAGTTGTGCACTGATAATGGCCAAGCTGTGCCCTTGTATAGACATGACAAAGTGCAGCTGCTCCCTCAGCCTAGATATGGATCTTGGCTCTGCCACTCAGTGCTAGAGTTACCCCAGCAGGAAAGACTCCTCAGAACTCCTCAAGGTTACTTTGGCATACTCGTTTAATAAGAAGAATAAAATAGGGTTATAGGCACAATAGTCACAATTTATTACACAAATGATTTTTCACAGTAAAAACAAATCAAGACATATTCTAATATTTAGGTAACAAAAGTATATCAGCCACCTCTCATATAATTAATAAGTACATTTCTCTCTTTCTACGTTTATAAATATACAAAAATGCCAAACATCATAATAAATATATATGTGTGTCACATACAAAGGTGTGTGTAAAGTTTTTCTCACAACTGACCAGCATCTTTATTTCAAAGCAAAATTTCTTCTATTAAGGTAAATTCATATAAAATGCTCACAATTAATATTTATTCATTCAGGATCATATTGAATATTAGTTGAGTTAAGGAGTGTAAGTACAGAGAAGACGATGCATAGAAAAACTTCAATATAAAGGTCATTTATCATTACACTTGTTTGTGTTCTTATTTGTTCAACTAACTTCAGGCATTTTTTGAGCATCTACTACATTTAAAACATGAGGAATGAGAAAGGAGTCATCTCCGCTCACTTGGAGCTTAAAATATAGAGGAGAGACAAACACTAAATGTTATCACTCTCTCTAATCAGTGTAATCCAGAAGACGTGTTGTTCGACCACGTGGAGACTCAGGTCTCCAAGCTACCACAGGCCAGCTGATAAAATTGTGGAGAAGGACAGTATCTCAACAGCAACTGAACATCCTCTCTCAACCCTTCTGGCAGGGCCATGGTCACTTCTGTCTGCCTAACGTGGTCTCTCAAGGTCACTTTTCTGCAGAACCATATAACTCCTCAGCAAACACTGCATTTGCACCCTGAGCAAAGATGGAAAACAACTGGCCAGGCCTTGATTTCATAGTTTGGCTTGACTCTGGCCATTAGGGCATCCAGCCTTCATTTACTTAGAAAGTTCAGCAGAGCCAGTCTTCTGTACCTCTTGGTCCTGATGTTCAGAGATCTCACCACACAGGTAAGCCCTTCTCATTTTCTCCCTACTGTAAAGCCTCTTCTCTGTAGACATTCTCTTAAGCTCTATCGTGTGAAGAAACACTGGGTCTAGACAAATAAATCCCCCACCTCCTATCCTCAAGAGAAACTGCTGAAACATTTGCCCCACCATGGATCTGTGGAGGAGCACTGATTCTCCTTCCCCACCTCCACCACCCCATCTCCCAGTCATAGACCAGGGACCTAGAGCAGATGGAAGTTTAATATTTCTTCATGGCCATTCCCAAATCACTATTTACCCACCTTCATGTAGCACTTCTTTTTTTTTTGAAATTTGCTCAACTCATTTGCAAATGGTGAAGACTTTTTCATTTGGCTCACATGGATTTGGCCCTTAGAGGATTTGAAAAACAATTGAAAGCCATTTCTGTAGTCTAAATAATGAGCCTGCAGAAGAGTTGGGGAGGAGAGGAATCTGTGCATTGCACGCAAAAGGCCTACACTGGTCGAAACAGCAGGAGTTGACATCCTTGGTGTGATGGATAATTTATGTGCCCACTTGAATGGGCCATGGAGTGACCAGATTAAACATTATTTCTGGTGTGTCTGTGAAGACATTTCTGGATGAGATTAGCGTTTGAATGGGTGGACTCAGTAAAGCAGATTGCCTTCCCCAATGTGGTTGGGCATCATCCAATCTATTAGGGGCCTGAATAGAACAAAAGGTCCAGGAAGGAGGAATTCCCTCTCTTTTATTAATATTTCCTATCTTACTATGTGAGCTGAAATATCTCATCTCACCTTCTCCTGCTCTCAGAGTGGGGTTTACATCATCCATTCCCCTTGTTCTCAGGCTTGCCTTCAGGCTCCAACTGAGTTGTACCACTGGCTTCCCTGGGTCTCCAGCTTACAGTTAGAAGATAGTAGAGATTCTCAGCCTCCATAATCACATGAGTAAATTTCTCATTTTTTATACACACGCGCACACACACACACACACACACACACACACATATGTATATCATATTTCGTTCTGTTTCTCAGGGGGACTCTGACTAATATGATAGGCAAGGACTTTTGAATTCACAAATCCTCACCCCTGCTCTAGCCTACTGCAATCATTTATCCTACATTTGAACCTAGGTCATCTTTTACCAAGAGCTGTTGAGAAGCAATTGGTGACTTCTTTAAAATAATTAATAAGAAGACCTTCCATGAGAATAGATTGTATTGGTATTCGATATAATTATGCCTCTGGCCTTCTTCTGAACTATAGGACCCCCTAATAAGGCCAGATTTATATCAACCTGCAATATATCACCCTAGGTTCCCCTTCCATGGAGAAGTAATAAAACAGTAATTTGTACAGGCTTCCTGCCTACCATTCTTCTTGGACACACCTCTACCCTTCTTCCTGGCCAGCACCTACTGCTTTCTTGACAACTCTGTGTAATTCAACAGAGCTTTTGTAAGCAACACAGTCTTTCTGTCCATTCTCACATCTACTGTTGTAAAAAACTTCCTCATCTATGTTGGTAATGCATCACACTATCTTATTTTAGCTTTCCTTCACCTCCTGACTCCAGCAGGCATCACACCCACTCCATTTCAGGAATATCTTCTACCATAGACAACTGGAACCATTCCACTTCTGAAACGAGTTTCCCCATATCTAAGATCTTAAATGTCAGCCTTTCAGTGTCTGACCACAGTTCCCTTTCCTGTGAGATTTATTTCTTCAGTGTTGCCACCAAGCCTGCATTGGATCTCTGAATCTCCAAAATTGTCCTTTTCTCTACAACACCAGTCTCTCTAATCATTTTCCGTGATGGGAACCTAGGCACATGTCCAGTGAATCCCTAATGTCCTTACACTACATGTTCTCTTGTCCAACCCAGTATAATGCAATCCCAAAGAAGATGCTCAGCTGTGAGGATCAGCCCTGTCACAATCCTACACTCTAATGAAATCAGCTAATCACATGGTGCCACATGGGAATTCCTTTGTGTATTTCTGTTCAGATTCCCTTCCCATTTTGCCCAAACAATTTTCTCAAATGTTCCCCATCCTATGCAAGTCTACTACTATAATCCTTTTTTTTTCTTTCAGTGGAAGATTTTTGCTTCCTTTCTTAAGACTAAAATTTGGATCAGGTCATTGATTCATCTCATTCTTTACGTTCTCAGATGAAGATTCATAATATTATTCAAATGTTGATGAATGCAGAATGTATTTTTCAACTCATACATTTTTTTCTTTTGTATATCTCCACCTGTACACCCCAAGCAAAGCACACCACATTTAATACATTATCCCTCATAATAATCTTATTGCTTCTTCAGTGATATTTCTGCTATACCATGTGTCCAGCTTCTGAATGCCTTTAGATTCTGGATGCTAAAGAACCAGATTGACTAGTGGAAACTTTTGTCTGACATATTCAGAGACTTTTACAAAGGCATATTACCATTTAAGAGGTAAATAAAAGTCTCTTGACTTGAAACTTCTCAATTTCTCCAATAAGCAACTACAGTAAAATAAACACATCATATACAAGCATTTGTGTTTTGACAAAAGAAACCACTATCCATCAGCTAACACTTGCTTTAAGATCAGGATACTGCATTCTAGCTAGAAGGCAGAGCTCTGTCATTAAGTGACTATATGGCTCTGCACAAGTTATGTCTACTTTCCAGACCTTTAGGTAATCATGTGGAAATTTAGAGAGTTGGATTAGATGATCTCTGAATTTCCTTTCAACGTAGGAGTATTTTAATATTGATGCTTCTATCTTTTGGACTATTTACTAGAGTTTACTATGTGTTGTACTTTGGTAAATCCTATGGAAAGGCAGAGAAAATATAAAAGAACATTGGAAATCTTAATCCCTGCATTTGAGTAAAAATACAGTTCACTGGCCCACCAGTGAGGAAATCTTCATTCTAGCTCTAAATATGCTACTAACTTGCTAAATTTCCAAGAGTAACATAGTCCCTTTGCTAGATACTGCCTCAGTTTTCCCTTATATAAAATGAGGATTGTGAACAGTTGATCTCTAAGGCTCTTTCGAGTTCTGTGATGCTATTGTCTAGTGTCAGGGAATAGATTAAGACATCAATTAATTCAAGTATAAAACACAGTGGTGCAAAATTATCCCCCACAATCACTGGGCTGCTTCTAGTCTGAGGATACAGATGTTGAGTAATTTATTCAGCCACCTCTTTTTGAATGCTTGCTTGAACTCTGTGGGAGTTGAGCCAACTCTTCAGTGTTTTTCACTCAATGGCTTGTCAGTTCCTCCTTTAATAGTAACATTGCACCCTCAATGAGGTGTAAGGCATTTTTTCCTTGCAAGATGAAAAGAGGTGGTCATGGAACTGGCACAGCTCTGGGATGCAGACATCCTTCCAAATCTCTTTTTTTGAGGAGCCAAATGAGTCATTCAGGAAATGTATGAGTGCCCAGTACAGAGGAAATTAGGAAGATTATCTCTCCTAACCTCCATCAATTTCTCCCATTCTCTTCATGTTTGCATTTTGGTAGCTCTCAAAAGGTTTATTATCCAGCTCCTCAAATTTCCTTTCAGGACTGGGGAGTATAAAATTGCAATTTCATTAATGCAATGAATATTAAATAAAAGCACATCATCACTTCTCAAAAGCTAAAAATTGGGGGAAATATATTGAAAATGTACTATTCATAGGTGTAGTGTACAGAAGAGGGGTTTCACCCCCTGCCTTTAAAAGCACACCACTTTCTTGACAGATGTCCAGTAGTTTCCTGATGCATTGGGCTTCAGCGCCAACAAAGCTCAGTTTCAAAAGCTTTGATGACCTCACTTCCTTGGTCTCTTGTCTTGCTCCCGCCTCCACACCTCTCAGCTACCAAGCCCATGCATTCTTCTAACAGATCTTTATTCGGTATATCTTAGGAGACAGCATGGTGTGATGGAAATGCCACTGGATTGGGGCGGGTGACTTGAGTTCATATTCTGGGCCCAGCTTTGTTAACTAAGTGATTATGCAGAGCTCTTCTTTTCTCTGTGCTTCAGTCTCTCCACCTGTAATATTCTATTACCCTGCCCATAACAATCCTGCACAAACTGGTAACAACTCCAATGGACAAGAAACTGTTTTCCAGCCTTATCGAAATGTAATTGACAAATAAAAATTGTATATATTAGTATTTAAGATGTACAACATGATTTGATATACTTATTCATTGTGGAATGATTACCAGAATCAAGCTAATTATGATCAGAAACCAAATTTTTGAGGACAGAGACCCTAACTCAATTATCTCTATATTTTTTGATTCCTGGCTCCTGGCAAATGCCTTACTCACAGTAGCTATTCACAATATATCTAGAGAACTAATGATTTAATGGATAAACCTGAGGCTTCCTGTCCTGCTACAACTAAGACTGCTGAAACATTATGAGAGACAGACAGTGAGGGTCAGATGGAAGGAATTCCTCCAACTATACCAAAATGCAAACATACATAACACACACACACACACACACACACACACACACACACACAAGTGGCTCAAATAGGTACTCATCTGACTTCCTCTGTGGGCAAAAGAAAGCTGGCCTCTGCTCATCCCACCTGTTTTTTTTAGATATATGGGTTTTTTTCTGCCTTTATAATCATCTGTCCTTATTACTAATTATTTTCTATGATTTTACATGAGAGTATAATGTTGAAGGCAGATGTACCATTGCATTTACCTGGTACACAGATCCTCTATCACTGAGTCTGTAGATAGAATTATAGGGATTGTGGAAATTATGAAAAGAAATCTAGTAAAAGGGAAGCTATGAAAGCCAGTGGGCCACTTCCCCTAAAGTACTAGAGATTAAATTGCTTTAACACTGGATTCTGCAGATTTGAGTCCAAACAATAAGCTCCATCCCAGTTATCAGGTAACTGTAATAAACTGTTACTACAACCAAGCTGCCAGAAAGAAAACAAAAATTCTTCCTGACACTTTGCTATGGTTTGAGTATGTCCCTTAAAGTTCATGTGCTGGAAACTTAATCCCCAGTGCAATAGTATGGAGAAGAGGGACCTGTAAGAGGTGATTAGGTCGTGAGGGCTCAGGCCCTTGTGAATGGGTTGGTTAATGCCATTGTCATGGAAGTGGGTTAGTTATCACTGGATTGGGCTTCTGACAAAAGGATAAATTCAGCCCCCATCTCTTTCTGTCTCCTACACTCACTTGCCCTTCTGACTTCTGCGGCAGGATGATGAAGCATGAAGGCCCTTGCCAGGTGCTGGCACCAAGCTCTTTGTCTTCTCAGCTCCAGAACCATCAGCCAAATAAATTGCTATTCATTACAAATCACTCAGTAGGTAGTATTCTGTTACAGCCACACAAAATGGGCTAAGACATGTCTTAAGGGGTCTTAGGGAGGTGTTGACTTATCATGTAGCTTAAGCATTGGCTTTGATATCAGACAGGTGTGGGTCAAAACTTAGCCCTGCCCCTTTCTCAGATAGTGTTTTCTGGAAAGTCATTTAACTTTTCTGAACTTGAGTTTCCTCATCTGTAAGCAGAAGACAAAATAATAACATGTGTTTAATTAATGAATTGTAGCAAAAATCAAGATAGAAGATGGATAGGGTATGTCTTTGCAAAATTCTACCATTCTACGTGTGTTAATGATTGTGGTGACATTGGAGCCACGGTTTTGCTTCTGGGGCCCCACGCCCCAATTGGAGGGACCAGGTATAGTCTCGTGAAAAGCCAAGAAAAATGCAAGGAAACAATGTAGGAGATGACAAGAGCCTGTGGCAGATTAAGTGCTAAACGAATAGATGGGATCTGTCAAGCTGTGTTTTCACAGCTCACTGCTATGCCTGGCTCTCAAGGAGCCACAGTTGCTTTAAGTAGCTGCCTAGGGGTCCATAAAATGTTTAAGAGCTTTGTCCAGTCCCACAGAGGAGCTTTAAAAGTTTAAATGGACTTTATCCCAACCTCAGGTTTTAGTTGAGTATCTATGCAAGGATTCAGTTTAGTATCTTTAAGAGATTGAGGAGTCTCCAGGGACCTCCCTACTAGCCCCAGAATCTTGGTAGAGAAAAAACACACTGGCTCCATTTCAAAACTAAACAGACAGATGCTCTAACATGATCTTCTACCGACATCCACTGCAGGTTGGCTGTCCAGGCACGGTGCCAACACATCTCTTATTTGGGAAATGAGTGCTTGGACATCATCCTAACTTCCTAAAAATGATCGCACAGCTTGATTCCTTGAAGAAAAGAAACCATAAGCACGTCATTGACATGGCTGAGTGGGGCTGACAAAGACATATCCACAACAATGACATATTCATAAAAAATTTATTGAGAGCTACTGTAGGCCACAAACTGTGCTAGTCTCCCTTGATACAATATTACTGACAAGAATGAACAAGAGCCTTGTGAGCTAGGTATTTTATTTCCCATTTTTTTAGAGGAGGTAACAGACTCAGAGAGGTTATACGACTTGCCCACAGTTCCTTGGCTAGCAAGTGACAGAGCCCGGATTGTGGCCCAAGTATTAATCAAATTTTATAATAAAAATAGTAATGATGTCAATGACGAGAAAAACAACTAAGTGGCCAGCCACTCTGCTCAACACATTATATGATTTAATTCTTACAGCAATTCTATTCTCTAGGTCCTGCCATCGTTGGTTTACAGTTGAGTGAAATGGGATCTTGAGATTTTTCAGGACTTTGCCCAAGGTTATGTAGCTAGTGTGTGGTTGTCTCACCCCCAAGAATGTGTCCTTTACACTAGTCTACACTACTATTTAAAGAAAAAACATGATTTACAGGCTCTGTAGGCAAGAACTTTGCCATTTCAACCCAGGGTATGCTGCCTCATAAATCATGAGGATTTGTCTGATGGTGGGTAGAGGAGGTGGACTATTTATTTGGGCATGTCTGGGGCAAAGGCACACAGTGAGGGATTTCCTAAATCCAGATGCTCTACCAGTGGTTTCCCCTTAGGGATATTTGTCCAGATGGTTCTAGGGATATAGGGCAGCTCAATGCTTCTGTGGTTTCAGAGCTCACAGCTCAAGTGAGGTAGATGGCCATGGTGGATGTAAACAAAAAGGCATGGGCTTGGGAGTCCAGTTTGGGCCAGGGCTTACAAACCAGGGGCCTGTGGCCAGTTCCAGCCCACACACAGATGGCTTTTATTTTATCAAGACAGTGTGTTAAAAAATGGAAATGCTTAACAACTTTTAAAAACCAAGAGATTTCACATAAAAATCCAGATTCTAAGCTTCTTTTCCGGGGCAGGGGGAAGGAAAAAAAAAAAAGTCTGGGCATCTCTGGGCACACACACTTGAATGGTGGTGGTCAAGGCCCTTGAGAAGAAGGACAAACAGAGAACACTCTGCAACAACATTCTCCCTGCCTACTTGCTTTGTTTGGATTTTCTTGTCTTGCAGATAGTTGAGTTTGCCATCCCTGTTCCAGAGACAGCTTTGCTATTAACTAGTGAAGAAACATAGATGCATCTCTAAACCTTTCCAAAAATAGGAGAGAATTTGATAGATCCGGTAGTTTTCAAACTATTTTTGAGCCATGGCTTTCTGTTAATAAAACTTTCCCTTGAAGTTCAATGCATAAATATAACAGAGGCAAAAGGGTATTTATTTAATACAATGAGGAGAGAGAGCTAGAGGACTAGCACTACTTTCCCTCCCACTCCTGGAAATATCCCTTAAAAGTACTCTGTAAAAGCCCCAAGTTCTAATCACAGGTTTCAAAGCCCCAGACTGGCTTGTAAGGTTGCCTGAAAGTTAGAAGTACAGGGTAGGCAGGTTGGTTATTCCTCACTGGAAATCTTCATAGTAAACATTCTTGAGTATCCATGGTTATTCCTTAGCTTGTCATCTCAATTCTTTTTTTCTTTTATTTTATTTCATTTATTTCCTTTCTTTTTTAAATTTTTTTTTCTTATAAATCCTGATTTGGTGTGTATAGCACCCAAAAATATTTTTTTGGTTTTAAAAATTAAGGTTTAATTTATGTGCAGAAAGATTCATTGTTTATTTTATAGTCACACAAATTCTAGCGAATACATACAGTCATGTGAACACCACCACCATTGAGATATAGAACAGTTCCATCAGCCAAAAACATTTCCCCATGCTGATTGTGATCAACCCCAAGTCCCTGGCAACTACTGGTCTGTTTTCTGTCCCTATAGTTTTTCCTCTGCAAGAATGCTCTATAGATGGAATTATACAGTACTTTAACTTTTGAATATGGCTTCTTTTACTTATTATAATGCATTTTGAGATTCTCCTATGGCATTATGTATATTCAGTAGTTCTTTATTTTTTACTGCTGAATAGTATTCCATTATAAGGATAGAACACGCTTTTCTCATCCATTCATTAGCTGATGGCTATTTGGGTTGTTTCTAGCCTTCAATGGTCAGCAGAAATAAAACCATTCCTAACATCCATATACAGGTTTTGGCGTGTACATAGGTTTCTATTTCACTTGGGTATTTCCCCAGCAGTGGGATTGCTAGGTGTTGTATAGTATGTGAGTAACTTTATAAAAAACTGCCAAACTGTTTTCCAAAGTGGATGTTTCATTAGGCAGTCATATCAGAAATATATAAGAGTTTCCTGGCTCTGTGTCCTTATATTCTTGGTATTGTTGGGTTATATTTTCTGTCTTTGTCTTACCTTTCCAATAGGTGTGCAATAGTAAGTATCTCATTGTGACTTTAATGTGCATTTCCCTAATAACTAATGATATTGAAAACTGTTTCCATATTTATGTCAATTCAAGCCCTCTCCCCATCTTTTGGTGGTTTATTTGTTATTATTAGAGTGTGAGAGTCCTTTATATATTCAAGTTCTTTCTTAGATGTGGGATTTGCTAAAAATTATCTCCTAGTCTGAGGCTTCCCTTTTCATTCTTTACGGTAACTTTAGAAAAGCAGAAGTTCTTAATTTTTATTGTCAGATTTATTTTTTCTCTTTTATAGATTGTGCCTTTTGATGTCCTATTAAAGAAATATTTGCCTAATCTAAGATCACAAAATTTTTCTTCTAAGTTTTCTCCCAGAAATTCGATAGTTTGGGATTTTACATTTGTATGTATGATTCACTTTGAGTTAATTTTGTATGGGATGGATAGAGGTTTTTATGCCATGGATATACAAATGTTCCAGTTTTAAAAAAAACTATTCTTTTTCTATCAGATTGCCTTTGCATCTCTGTAAAAAATAATTTGGCCATGTATGCATGTGTCTGTTCCTGGACTCCTGACATTCTGAAATCAATGAACTCCTACTTACATATAAGACATTTCATAAATATGTAGCCCAGATTTCACTGTGTGGCACAGAAAATAAACCAAAAAAGGGACCTGTGGAACCTGAAATCTTCCATGGTCTCTGGGAATGGCAATGAACCTGATTATATAGACAAAATTAGAAAGAGCCTCACCTAGGCATTACAATCTACATTGGAGTACTGGTTCTGCTAAAAGTTAACTTCCAGAACTTTTACAAGTTACTTATAGTGTTTATTTCTGTCTCAATGTTGAGAAAATACATGTACACTGTTTAGTTTAGCACCAGAGACATAGTATGAAAAAATATACAGTTCAATGGTTATTAAAATAAGATCACTGAGATCCACTTTAGCTCTAAGTTAGGAATCTAACAAGGTGCAGTAGGATCAAGATACCTAATTCCAGTTCACAATCAGATACTGACTATCTATGTACCATTAAGCAGCAAGCTATGACATTGTGATCCTTAATCTGTTTACACGTAAGGTGGGGTAATTATGCCCCATCTGCTAACCACTAAAGGCACTTGTGAAGATTAAATAAAATCACTGTGAATACACTTTAAAGCACATATTGTGCTGTAAGAATATAAAGGATCTTTATAATTATCTGCCTGCATGAAACACAGGATGATGAAGGGTATTTAAATTAACATCTGGGTAACAAGTTTGCTTACATATTGAAAAGTTTTAACTAAATCATTTCTAACCAACTTATGAAGCAGAGTCCTAGACAGCAAATAGATAGTTGGGTTTGGAAAAGTGGAAAATGTCAATATCTGTGCCAGAACAATGGGCTGCAATTGGGGCCTGCAGAAAGGGGCAAGGAATGGGATACAACGGTGAGAAAACGAGATCTAAAGATACTATGCAGGCATCAAAGGTTCAGATGAACTCATAAATCAATGTTGAAGGCAAACAATAGGTTGGAAAATAGATGTCAGAACACAGGTAGTATGAGAGGCCATGGTAGGCAAAGAAAAACTGTATTAATATTTAATTTTTATTCAGGATTTGCTATGTGCCAGATGCTGTTCTAAGCACTTGAGAATTGTTAACTGATTCAATCCTCATAACAATTCTACAAGAAAAGTGCTGTTATTGTTCACTCCACTCCCATTATAGATGAGTAACCAAGGCAAAAAGAGGTGAGGTCATACCCTGGACTTCTTCCATTCAACCCCTGCAGTAGGATTCGCTCTCCTTCCTGTGCTGCACACCATCCCCTCCACCCCTTGAGGCCAAACTCTTCCAGAATTCTCCTTGCCCTTGGACTTCCAGCTGAGTCCAAAGTAATGGGAAACCCCAGTTGGAGAGCTGAGTAAGGACAATTTCCCCAGCGTTCTTCCCACAGGAGCATGGAAAACTGACAGCTTCTTACAACCCTGGGTCAGAGCACCCTTCTCCCTGGACAGTTCTCTGCCTTTTCGCTTTTAGAGTAAGGGGTTATTCCTTTCACAGTAGGTTATTTTCATGTCACTGTTGAAGCCACTGTACTTTTCCTGCAAAATTACATGTATGTTTTTGCTTGTGCCTGTATATTTAGTTCAGCATTTAATGTATGATTTAATTTGACAGGAGCCCAACTTTTCTGGAATATATCCTTCAGGTAAATGCTGCCTCTTGCCCCTTCAGGTTTTGGGGTGGTAAAGAAACACTCTCTTGTGGCTTTCTGACTCCCAGCTCATACTTTGTAAACCATTTCTGTATTAAGCTCTGCCCGAGTTATCCAGTTTGCAAGTGTCCTCTCTTTCCTGCCCAGATCCTTATAGATCAAGGTAACTTGTCCAAGGTGATCCTGCCAGTAGAGCAGGAATTTAAACCTAGGAGTCTGACTTGAGAGGCTATGCTACCTCTTAAGGAATAAAGCCAACAATCAAACAGGTGTCCACTTGGCGCCTAAGGGCAAAATGAAGCAGGGGATTTTTTTTTGATACTTTAAATAGGCAAGTATTAAGTCCTATTATGATGAAGATATGGTTTTAAGTGCTGAGCAGAGAAAAATCAGTAAAATTCTGCTATCAAAGTCCTCGTGTAATAGGTGTACAGACACTCTATTTCAGCATGAGAAGCTCACAGGAGAGAAATATGTGATGACCTCTGGAAGAAGGGAAAAGAATGTAGTGGCTGAGTAAAGTATAGAGAGCATATGGGATTATATAAACCAATCTAGTGATTCGCTAAGCTTTTTGGGTGAAAACTTCTGAATAGAAAGCATTGCTTAGAGAAAGGTAATTATTTTTAAATGCAATAAGGTTTTTCTTACAGCATGACAAATATATGTTACTTTAAGCTAAAATAAAAACAAGCAAAAAGAAAGTAAAATCTACCCAAATCATATTCAGCACAATAAACGTGTTATAAATACTTGAATTATTTCATACACAAATTAGTACACAGAGCATAATATTTCCGACCCTGCCTTTCTCGTTTTAGAGTGTATGGCTATTCCTTTCACATTGGGTTATTCTCATGTCAATGTAGAAACCAGCGTATTTTGCCTGCAAAGTTATGTGTGTGTTTTGTGTGTGCTTGTATATTTAGTTCAGCATTTAATATGTGATTTAATTTGACAGGAGCCCAACTTTTCTGGAACATCTCCTCAGAGTTGCAACAGTTTTGCCAGTATTTCAGATAAATATCCACGAAGCAGTGTCTACCTACAACAAATGTTTCCAGCCACGATAAATTATGGGCCACGTAAATATCAAACATCTTCCAATAACTACCTTTTGGCTTTATAAGGCAGGAACAAATCCTTTGTGTACACAATATTGGTTCGTGGCAGGCCAATTCCTCACAAACCCAGTCACTGGCTGTAATACTAGTATTTGTAGAAAATAGGGAAGGTTTGTTGCTTTAACCATAAGCTTTCATCTATCCTTTCCTTCATTTTTCCCTTCATTCGTTCACTCATTTATTCAACAAATATTTATGAAGTACTTTCCACAATTCAGGTTCTGGAATGGCTTTTGGTTGTTCTGGCTGTGCTGAGCCTAAGCTTGAGATTGCATGTGATGTGCTTTTCCAGTGCTTGGACTATAGACTTGACTTTGGAAAGATCTGTGCCATCTGGCATTAAACACTGAAGCATTTTGGAATGAGCACTTTTTCACCCATGCTGCATCTCCCAGTGTTCATTTTCTCTGTTGCCCCTAACACTAATCTATCAGGAAGTTGTCATGCCAATGAGGGTAAAAAGAGGACAATTTTTTATGTCTTTCTTTGGTATCAAAGCTAATTATTAAACTATTATTTTGAATTAAAGAATTTCTAAATGTCTGCTTAAAGAAACAATAGTATCATAGTATTTCATAGGCTAGATTTAATTCCAATGCTAAGCAATATATGATAGATTAAAATAGTTCCTTTATCTCCTAGTTATGATAGACAGAATAATGGACCCCATTCAAAACATATCCACATTTTAAATCCCAGGACCTGTGAGTATGTTATGTCACATGGCAAGCAGGTGGAGATGGGGGATTATGGTTGCACATGGAATTAAGGTTGCTAATAATCTGATCTTGAAATGGGGAGATTATCCTGTATTATCTGGGTGGCTCCAATACAAGCATGAGCCTTCTTACACATGAAAAAGGGAGACAAGAGAGTCAGAGTGATGCAATGTGAGACAGATTGGTCTATTCCTGCCTTTGGAGGTGGAAGGGAGCCACAGGCCAAGGAATGTGGGCAGAATCTAGAAACTGGAGAAGGCAGGAAAATCAGTTCTTCCTTAGCACCTCCTGAGAAAAGCAGCCCTCTCGATATCTTTATTTTAGCTCAGTGAGATCCATGGTCAACTTCTGACCTTCAGAAATATAAGGTAATAAATTTGTATTGTTTTAAGCCACAAGGTTTGTAGCAATTTATTATTACAGCAGTAGGAAAGTAATAGCAGATTACCGAGAATTTGTTTTTTAACCATGAATTGGTGTGAATTTTATGTTTCTCTTTTCTGTGTCTATTAAGATGTTCTTTTATTTTTGTTACTTTATTCTATTAATGTGATAGATTGCTTTGATTGTGAGATGTTAACCTGTTCTTGCATTATTTGAATTTGAATTATTGTAATAATCCTTTTTATATTAATAGAAGACTCAATTTGATATTACTTTCTTTGGAGATTTTGTATCTATGTCCATGAGCTTTGCCTACTTCGACATAGTTATTAAATTTCTCTGCACATAACATAGCAGACTGTGTGAGAATCAATATAGCATAAAGGTGAAAAGTTGAGGTTGGGCGTATCTGGAAGTCTGCCCTCGCTGTGTATCTGTTGCATGATTTTGGACTAGGTCTCCAGCCCATCGCTGTACCACAGGATCCCTCATCTAAATAAATGTAATAATCAACAGACGTAACTTTTAGGATTATGTGGACTAAATCAGGTAGTTCAAGTGCTCAGTATAGTTTCTGGAACTTAGAAAAGGTTAAAAAATCTACTATTGTGAATACTAATATTATCAGTACAAGGGAGAAATGCAGACTGATTTTTAACTGTTATACAACTGTAATCCCGGCACTCATACTGCTCATACTCTCTTTACCTAGTTTCTACCTAAAACTTCCATTAGAATTAGGGTAGAAGTCTGACTATTGATGCTTTTCATACTGGCTTCAGTCAGATACCTGATGTGGAAAGAAACTGAGAAAAACATTCTATTTAAAAAAAAAAGTTATCGAAACCCTTTTATCAATGGAACTTCCTATCTTTGGGGGAAAGGGTAGCTCCTTTCAGGTCTTTGGAATCCCTCACCTCTCACGTTGAGGGAAAGCCAGTCACCTGGTGTGAGGTCCTCACAGAACACACATTCACCGTTTAACAAAATAGATCTGAAGTTATAAAATTAACTTCTAAGTTTTAAAATTCTCTCCTGGTGTAGTCTCACTTTTCATGCCTTGATCTTGGTTTAAAATCTAGAGAAAAAAATTGTATGGCCATGTGATCTCTGGTTTAGAATTACCACCCATTGGTGATCCAGGAGAATGGACCCTCTGTAAAGCCATATCAAAAGGAATAAGGTGTAGCTTCATAAAACAGAAAAAATGATTTAAGAGTAGCTTAAATCGAAAGGATTTTTTTCCCTCCATAGAAAAATCCAAAATTAGGCATTTCAGTTTTCTATGTCAATGCATGTCAAGGTCCATGCTTCTGTCTTCCATCCTCAGGATGTGGCACAACCTCGTGATTTGCGATGGCTGCGTGAGCTTCAGCCACCGTGTCTACCTTTTCAGCAACAACACAGAGAAAGGGGAAGAAGAATCCCTGAGAGTAGCACGAAACATTGCACTTGTGTTTCAATGGATAGATCTTAGTTGCATGACCATAAATTACTTCAAGGGAGGCTAGAAATCGTAGTCTTTTTAGCTAGGTGGCAATATGACCAGCAACAAATGAAGACT
>NW_012147886.1:1085900-1088307 GCF_000956105.1 Propithecus coquereli | reverse complement strand
AAAAAAAGAGTTTTAGCTCTATTCAGGTTTCAGTATCTTTCTGAAGATAGTGCAAAGAACTTACATGGCTCAACCTGATTTTTTCTTTTAAATAGAAATGCAGGGTAGGCAAGCAACAAGCCCCTTTCAACTTGGAGATTAAAATCAACACACACACAGAGGTTCTCCCAGAAAGTATTTATAAGGCTTTTGGACATAGTTCTGTTAATTAATTAACAAAATGGATTATCATTACTCATACTGGTTTTGCAGTGTGTAGCTCGCAGAGTCGTTCTCCAGATATTGTCTTCCTAGTCAATGGTCAAACTAACTGTTATTGAGGGTCTATAATGCATGAGGTGTTCTGTATAAGTTATCTACAATCTATGCCACAGCCCTGTCAACAAGGCCACATCAACAGGGTCATATCACCAGAAGGGAACAGACCTGGGATTCAAAGTCATGCCTATCTAGCAGCAAAATCTATTTTCTTTCTATCAAACCAAAATAGGAGTCAAAATAACCAAGAATTATATCTACTCTCTGCTACTTTCTAGGTAAAACTTTGGATAAGGTTGTCCAGTTTCCGTGGTCTCAATTTTCTTATGCCTACAATGAAGGGATTGGATAGAATTATCTTTAATATTGCTTCTCCCTCCAACAGTCTATGAGCCCTTGGTTCAAATTATGTACATCAATGCCGAAGGGCTGCAACCCTGCTCCCTATCCCCATCCCCCACCCCTAGTTAGCCAAGCAGCTGACCCAAGCCTGGCAACCAGCAAGGTGACACATGTCACACTGGGATCTCCCCCAAACCCAGTGTGTAAAACCTCAGCTAAGTTTTTCCATATGTCTTCACCTGCAAAGGATACGAGAAAAATAAACACAATCTAAGGAAAACTTCAGCCTATTAACTCTGCACCTGATTGGGAACTGTGCAGAGTTCTTAGATTCCTTTCAAATGATACCAAGTGGCTGACGGCCAAAAAAATAAAATCTTAAGCAGACATAAAGATGGAGAAGGAAGATATGGAAAACTCTGGGGTAAAAATATTTTAAAATAAGAATTGAGAATAGTATCTGAAGAAGAGATGAGACAACATACAAACTCTTCTGCACAAATAGGTGTCTCATATAGAAAACCTAAAAAATGCCGGTATTTGCTCAACACTCCCTCTTCTGAAAAGTTCAAAAGGCTAGACAGTCACAATGGACTTCAAATGCAACTTCAGTGGATTCTAATAAATAAGGATGTACTGACCTGGAAGTCACTCCTCTCAGGGGCATTACTGTCCAGAGGAAATGCTTTCAGCATGAACATTCTGGATACATTAAAATGTAGTAAGATCCAGGATCACCATGCTCAGGAAGGGAAGCCCTTATACCATGGCTGTGGTCCCAAGGCTTCTCAGAAAAGTCGTTTGTTTCCCTCCTGTCCTCTAGTGATTTTCTCCCCAGAGTCAAAGATACAAAAAGCTCTTTTGTCTAACTCAAGTGGTGACCAGTATAAGGGAGAGAATGCTCCTTTCAGAATATACTGAGGGAGAAACAAGACTTGATGGTGTATTATCCTACCTCTCCTCATGTGTGGTTCTTCTGAGGGTAGAAGTTAGAGGACAACTTGAGATCTAAAGCGTTAAATGTCTGATTATGGCCTGGAGGAAGAGCAACACTGACTGGGTACCTATGATGTGTTGGGCATCCTATACGGTGTTGTAATATTTGATTTTTATGTCCATAACCCAATAAGAACTAAATCCTCCCTTGATGGCAGGGCAGGACTGTGTTTTCAAATTTCCATAGCTCTGGGGTACCCAGCATGACGCAAGCCCCATTATGTTTTTGTGGTAGGGAGGAAGAGATGTTGGGAGGAGGAAGGAAAAGGGAGAGGAGGATTGGGAGGACACAAAGAAGAGTGATGAGGGAAAGTCAGGAGGAAAGAAGAAGGATGGAAAGAAAGGAGGAGAAAAGGAGGAAAAAAGAAAGGAAGGAAGGGAGGGAGGCTAGAAAGATGGAAGTTAACACTAATTACCTATCGAAGCATTACAGATTATCCCAATGCTTAGTGGCTAAAACAATAAATATCTATTTCCTCACAGTTTGTGGGTCAGGAATTCAGAAGCAACTTAGCTTGGTAGTCCTGGCGGAGGGTCTCTCTCAAGAGGTTGCAGTCAAATTATCAGCAGGAAGTGTGGTCATTTGAAGGCTCAGATGTGGCTGGAGGATTCATTTGCAGGATGGCTCATTCATGTGACTGGCAGGCAAGTGCTAGCTAACAGCAGGAGGCCTCAATTCTTTGACATATGGACTTCTCAACAGGGCCACTTGAGAGTCCTCAGTATATAGCTATTGACTTCTCCACAAAGCAAGTGATCCGAGAAAGAGAACAAAGAGGAAGCCACAAAGCCTTTTATATGACCTAGAGTA
>NW_012147886.1:1079863-1085850 GCF_000956105.1 Propithecus coquereli | reverse complement strand
TCTAAGCTTTATATTATTGAAATTTCAAACAAGCACAAAACAGACAATGATATAATGCTCTGTTATATAGCCATCATTCAGTTTCACCAATTATCAACTCACAGCCAGTTTTGATTCATTCATACCCCTGCCCACTTCCCCCAGCTGGGTTGTTGGAAAGAAAATTCCAGACATCATATAATGCCATCTATACTATCCCCATTTTACAGATGAGCAAAGTGAGGCTTAGAGCTGCAGTCCCCAACCCCTGGGCCACAGAGCAGTATCCGTCCGTGGCCTGTTAGTAACCTGGCAGCACAGCAAATGGTGAGCAGCAGGCGAACGAGCAAAGCTTCATCTGTATTTACAGCTGATCCCCATCGCTCGCATCACCACCTGAGCTCCGCCTCCTGTCAGATCAGCAGCGGCATTAGATTCTTACAGGAGAGTGACCCCTACTGTAAACTGCACACGTGAGGGATCTAGGCTGCATGCTCCTTATGTGAATCTAATGCCCCCCAACAGTCTGTGAAAAAATTGTCTTCCACGAAATTGGTCCCTGGTGCCAAAAAGGTTGGTGACCGCTGGCTTAGAGAGTTTAAATGATTTGATCAAAGTCACAGAGCTAGTGAGTGGCAAAGCTTGAACCTGAACCCCAGTCTGTTTCACTTCAAAGCCTACACTTTTTTTGTTCTTTTAATAGGGAAATTTTAATTCATCAAGATAATTCTTTTTTTAATGTTTTTCTTTATTTCAATAGATTTAGGGGTAGTTTTTGGTTACGTGGATGAATTGTATAGTGATGATGTCTGGGTTTTTAGTATACTCATCAACCAAATAGTGTACATTGCACCTGGTAGGTAGTTTCTCTTTCCTCACCCACCTCCCACCCTCCTCCATTCTGGATCTTCAATGTCCATTGTACTACTCTGTTTGCCCCTGCACACCTGTAATTTCAGCCCCATTTATAAGTGAGAACATGTGGTATTTGGTTTTCCATTCCTGCCTTACTTCACGTAGTATAATGGCCTCCAATTCCACCCAAGTTTCTATAAAAGACATTATTCCATTTATTTTTTACAGCTGAGTAGTATTTCATGGTGTATATATACCACAATATTTCATTTTAGTGGTGTGATGCAATCTATTTAACTAGTCTCCTATCATTAGCTATGGAACAAAATGGAAACTTGTTTATCAGATCTGTTTATTTTTCTCCTCTTAATTTCTAGAAATTAAACTATAATTTCTAGATTTCCTTATGAATGGGTACACCTATGTGACTGATATCTGGCCAATTGAATATAGGCAAAATTTACATATGCTTCTTCCTGCACTTGGTGAATCATATGCACAGCTACACTTTTTTTCTCTGCTTTGGAAATCTTAGAAGTCCAGTATTAATAATGCTTGGAGAATACCACAGAATAAGACTGCATCCCTATATTATTTGGAAGAGTGACCCCTGACAATTGCGGACATCTAGATTGACTTTTCATGAATGAGAAATAAACTTTTATTGCAATAGCTGTTTTGATTTATGGGTTGATTTAGTAGTTTATCTAATTCAGATAGGATCCCTGTAACTAATACACCAATAGAATGACAATGTGCATTCCTTTTACACATAACTTCGAACTCATATAAATTTAACTTGTAGAATCAATTTTTATAGATCACCTTGCTTCATCAAAATATATTCAATGTATTAGGTAATGAAAAACTACTTTCCTGAGAACCTGTATCAATTTACAATTTTACAAACAGAATATTTGGCAATTCTAACCAATATGGTGCACTGTTAAATTATGTGATTTTCCAATCTGATTGTAAAAAATGGTAGCTAACAGTTGTTAGGTGAGCCTCAATATTTTTTAATGTTCATGCCTTTCATCAGTTATTTGCATTTCTTTTGATACGTGAACTGCTCATCTATGTCATTCTCCTGTTTTGCTCTTGAGTTTTTAATCATTTTATCAGTGATATGTAAGCAACTGTATACAAGAAGATTTTAAAACATCTTAATGTTTATATATCAAAAATTAACCCCTTCCTCTTCACGTACTGCAAATAGTTGTCTCTGATTGGTTGTTCATCTCTAGACTTGGATTATAACTTTTAAATTATTATTTAGTGAAATTTATATTTTTTTTGCCTCAAGGACTTTGGGTTACATTTTCTTACAAAGGCTTTGCCCTATTTTCTAATGTCACTCTTGTGATTGTCATATTTAAATTTAAACACTTAATAAACAAAAAATGACTTTAAATGTAAGCTAAGAGGTATAGCTTAATCTTTTTTTTCCCAAAAAATGGCTCATTAGTTATCCAAACACTCTGTATTAAGCTTTCTTTTCTTTTCTCTATTGATTTGAAATACTTTCTTTATCACATATTATGTTTCCATACGTAAGTAATCTAGTTGTAGACTCCCTATGTCATGTGATTGAACAGCTGTCTCTCTATTCACGGACCAGACCAAAACATTGACATTTGTTACAGCGTTATAGCTGTCACACACCCAAACATTTGCTAGGCTTAGATTCTCTCCACTCCCCTGTGCTGCAGTTGGCTCTCCTTTTTCATTTTTCCAGCCTATTCCAAAACCAAAAAAAAAGAAAAAAAAAATCAGAGAACAGAAAGCTCTATATCACTGAGTCTTTTTTAAAGAAAAACTTTTGGGTAATTTTCTTTTAATATTTCAGTCCCCTTACTAAATTCTGTATCCGTTTTTTAAAATAGATTTTTATTTTTTAAGTGTGCCATTGCTTCACATACAAATAATGACAATTTTATCTTTTTTCCAATCTTTAAAATTATTTCTTCTTCTTGACAAGTGTCATTTACTAGTACTTTCTAGAACAAAGCTAAATAATGGTGAGCTAGTAGTCAACTTTGCTGTTTTTGCTAATTTTAGCAGGTGATGTTCTTTTTCTATTGGGTTCAAATGATACCATATCTGGAAAATGTTCTTCAGAGTTGGTCATCTGGAGGAGCTCACTCCTTAAGCTCAGGATTAATGTTTTCTTTCTTTTTCCTTTTTATCTTTTTCTCACTTTGGGTTCCTTTTGATCAGTTTTGGGGAGAGAAAATATGTAAACATGCATTTACTCTTCGCATTTCCTGAAGTCCAAGTTCTTTCCTAAATCTGTTTGAAGTATTTTGTTATCTCTGACATCTCATACAAGAAAGAATTAGATGGATCACTCACAGAGTGCTCTGGGATCCCCAACAGAAAGCACATTTGTGTTTAAAGCTGGGCTGCCCCCCTCCCCGTAATTATGTCAGCCACAAGCAGAGAGTTTTTTAATTATTATTATTGATGACTTCTACAGAGGATTTCCTGTGAAATCCACATATGTTCTAAATCAATTGCATTGTCTCCAGTTAGTCCCAAAATACCATGACTGAACCCAAATCGGGGAGCCTAGGTACAGGTTGGCTTCACGGCTGATTAATCTTTTTCAGAGGAAATAAAGTAACTTAAACAGTGACAAGAGTGAGGGGCGGTGCTATAGCAGTGGGAGCCTCAGGCATACCCTTTCTTCCAGTGGAGGAAGCAAAGAAGAGGGACGTTGTGAACTTTCTGCCTCTCAGTGGGAAGGAAACTGGAGAAATTTGGTCCCTCTTACTAGAAGATACCAAGATGCCTGGCTCATGACCCCTACTTGCCTGAGAAGAGGAACACAGAGGCCCGGGTGGGACATGAGGCTGTCTGAATCTTGAGGATTGCCATGATAGAAAGCTAATTTAGGGCCTGAAAACCAGGAAAGTTCAGGTGCCCAATAAGTCATGGTTCTGTGTGAGAGGAACTGGAGAGAGTTTAAAGAAAACAAGACATGGTTTATTTTTTCATTGACTTTCCAATTCAGTTGGTGACCTAAAAAATGGTAGTTGATTCAAGCCGAAGAGTTTCTATTCAGCATTTCCTAAGAGGCACTGGACCAGTCACAAGGGTACAGACTTGAATAAGACACAAGCATATGAACATGAGCAAGGCACAGACCAAGACAGGCCTTTACAGAATCCAGAAAGGGAGATGGCAATGACCACAGATTGACAAAACAGTGTAACGTGTGCTATGATTGCAATAATGAAGGGGCAGTGTGGAAACACAGGGCCGAATAACCCAGTTCGTATGGAATAATGTAATGTTTCGCAAAAAAGGGTGGCACAGAAGGGGTGGTGATGCTCTGTAAGAGTTAGGTAAGCAAAGATGGTTGAAGAGGGTTTCTAGATAGAGGATACATGAACAAAGGAATAAAAGGTAACACTTGTAATCTAACTGCGTGCTAGCCGCTCTCTTAAGCGTTTCAACATACATGAATTCATTTATTCCACATGAAGGCCAGCGGCTGAGTGACTCGGGTCAACTCTGAGGAGTCTGTACTCAGAGTTATGAAATGTGAGGTGGGAAGATGCGGGAGATGAGGCCAAGAGGGAGGTAGGGTTTAGGTCATGGAGGCGTAACCAAATTTGGGGGCTCATACTCATGACAGTCTAAGAAACAATAATGAATGAAGAGTGTTCCTTGAGGGTCAAGGGAGTATCTAAGGATGCAGATGTTTACTGGGGGATTTTCTTATTTGTTAAATGGAAAAGATAATTGTCTTTCCCTGGTCTACTTCACAAGATTATTTTGAGAATAAACAATGAGCCTATAAACATTAAAGAGCTTCATAAATTGCTAGGTCTTACACAAATTGTTATGATTTGTACAGGAGGATAAACAGTAAGTGGAATTGAGCTTCCTACCATTTTCCTAGGTGGTACAATTGTAAATTGTTTGCAGGGAGGAGTATGAGGTGTCCAGATACCCCAAGAAGTCACCCTTATACCAAAAAGTTTGATGTAGATTGACTTCCTTTTTGAAGAAAAAAAGAGTTTTAGCTCTATTCAGGTTTCAGTATCTTTCTGAAGATAGTGCAAAGAACTTACATGGCTCAACCTGATTTTTTCTTTTAAATAGAAATGCAGGGTAGGCAAGCAACAAGCCCCTTTCAACTTGGAGATTAAAATCAACACACACACAGAGGTTCTCCCAGAAAGTATTTATAAGGCTTTTGGACATAGTTCTGTTAATTAATTAACAAAATGGATTATCATTACTCATACTGGTTTTGCAGTGTGTAGCTCGCAGAGTCGTTCTCCAGATATTGTCTTCCTAGTCAATGGTCAAACTAACTGTTATTGAGGGTCTATAATGCATGAGGTGTTCTGTATAAGTTATCTACAATCTATGCCACAGCCCTGTCAACAAGGCCACATCAACAGGGTCATATCACCAGAAGGGAACAGACCTGGGATTCAAAGTCATGCCTATCTAGCAGCAAAATCTATTTTCTTTCTATCAAACCAAAATAGGAGTCAAAATAACCAAGAATTATATCTACTCTCTGCTACTTTCTAGGTAAAACTTTGGATAAGGTTGTCCAGTTTCCGTGGTCTCAATTTTCTTATGCCTACAATGAAGGGATTGGATAGAATTATCTTTAATATTGCTTCTCCCTCCAACAGTCTATGAGCCCTTGGTTCAAATTATGTACATCAATGCCGAAGGGCTGCAACCCTGCTCCCTATCCCCATCCCCCACCCCTAGTTAGCCAAGCAGCTGACCCAAGCCTGGCAACCAGCAAGGTGACACATGTCACACTGGGATCTCCCCCAAACCCAGTGTGTAAAACCTCAGCTAAGTTTTTCCATATGTCTTCACCTGCAAAGGATACGAGAAAAATAAACACAATCTAAGGAAAACTTCAGCCTATTAACTCTGCACCTGATTGGGAACTGTGCAGAGTTCTTAGATTCCTTTCAAATGATACCAAGTGGCTGACGGCCAAAAAAATAAAATCTTAAGCAGACATAAAGATGGAGAAGGAAGATATGGAAAACTCTGGGGTAAAAATATTTTAAAATAAGAATTGAGAATAGTATCTGAAGAAGAGATGAGACAACATACAAACTCTTCTGCACAAATAGGTGTCTCATATAGAAAACCTAAAAAATGCC
>NW_012147886.1:1037727-1076138 GCF_000956105.1 Propithecus coquereli | reverse complement strand
TTGATTCTACCAATCCATGAGCAAGGTAGGTTTTTCCATCTGTTTACATCTTCTACAATTTCTTTTTTTAGTGTTTTTTATTTCTTTTAAAAAATATCAGGAGATGTAGATATAGGAGGGGATTATGCTGCTAATCATTTTTGGAGGTAAGCATAATATAAACTGTAAGGAAATGGGTAAATGAATGATAACTCTATTGAAGCATTTTAAATAAACTGGGGTTTATTTATCTGATCAGTTTCTGTTTCCCAGAATAATTTTCAAATTCTTTTATGGATGGAAAAATCTTGTAGTACCACTATAATAAACAGTATAGTAGAAAAGAAATATGCACCTTCTTTGGAGCTGACAGTGTGCAGTTTGACTCTTGAGTCAATGACTTATTGACTGAGTTATCTAGCTAAATTTTCTGAGCTCCCTCAGCCTCAGTTCCTTCTCTATAAAATGAATCTAATATTGCCCATAGGATTATTTTGAAATTGTATATCATAGCACCTGTAAAATGTCTTGGACTATCCCTGAAGCATAATAGGTGTTATTTGTTTCACCCTTTTTCTTGTAGACAATTATAGTTCTTGTCAGTTACAGGACAAACATCTAGATATTTGAGAATATCTGGGTGCTTATGATCATATGCAACAGAGCACCCAGAATAATTGCGTTTTCCACTCTTTGTTGAGGTGATTTTGGAATTTAGCCTGCCGATCACGTTTTCATAAGCTCAAATCAGAAAGTACAGGAATAATATTAATACTGAATAGCCAAGACAACCTTCAAGTTTAGAGTTGCGAGGCTTTCCTGGTAATAGCCTGACATGTCTCAGGGCTGCCTGCTTACAATGGTACCACCTGGGAAGCTGTTAAAATGCCTACAGGGTAAACTCTTTTCCAAGAAATAATCATTGTATTTGCCTGGGGGTGGTTTTTCAGAACTCCCCAGATGACTTTAATGGTCAGGCAGCCGGAGAAACACAGATCAAACACAACTCTTTCATAGAGCATATGACGTAGGGCATCTGAGAACACTGAGGCCAGTGACTCCAAACTCTTTTCCCAAAGCCACCTTCATATTTAGTTATTTTTAGTTACATTTATTAGATGTATAATAATTGAAGTTATATGAGAAACTAAATGCTAATATTAACTAACTTTTCTTACTATTTCACAGTTTTCTAAAGCATGTTCGTTTTCATTAATCCCCTTAATCTTCAAAAATAACTTTATAAGATAAATTGGAGTGAATATTACAACTCCATCTCCTAAATAAGCAACCTGTAACTTAAGGAAGCAGAGCAAACATTGCAAGGAATGAAGCAAGAAGGTTGCACAGGCAGGACTCCAAGTAAGTCTTCTAACTCCAAATTCTTTTTTTGCTTGCTTGTGCATACAACATTGAAAAAGGCTGTTTAGTTTGGGTCATATACAGAAACGGTATGAACTGCAGCAAGAAGAGGCAAAAAGTTCCAAATTCAAGAGCTATACTGTGGCTATCAAAGAATGGTCTATTTGGAAAATGATTTTCTTTATTTGAGCTTACTATTAACTATCCTCTAACTCAAAACTCTTTGCACCAGGTTTTGAGGGAAGAATAATTTTTTTTTAATTTCAGCATATTATGGGGGTACAGATGTTTAGGTTACATATGTTGCCCTTGTCTCTCCCCTCCCCCACAAGTCCGAGTTTCAAATATGTCCATGGAGTACTATTCAGCTTTAAGAAACAATGGTGATATAGCACCTCTTATATACTCCTGGATAGAGCTGGAATGCATTCTACTAAGTGAGGTATCCCAAGAATGGAAAGACAAGCACCACATGTACTCACCAACAAATTGGTATTAACTGATCAACACATAAGCGCACATATAAGAATAACATCTATTGGATGTTGGGCAGGGGGGAGGGGGTAGGAGGGAGGAGGGGATGGGTATATGCATACACAAAGAGTGCAATGCGCACCATCCGAAGGGAAGAGTAATTTTGACTGCACATTGCTTCATTCTGTTCCCAAATCAAAGAGATAGCAACTGGCTAATGCCATGCTTAAAGGGATGGTTTCCCACTTCACCAGGACATAGGAGATGAGCAGTTACAGGCCTTGGATGCTGTCTTGTTTCCTGTGGCTGATGTAACAAGGCACCACAACCTTGGGGACTTGAAACAACAGAAATCTATTCTCTCACAGTTCTAGAGGCCAGAAGTCCAAAATTGAGGTGTCAGTAGGAACGTGTTCCCTCCAAAGACTCTACAGGAGAATCCTTCCTACCCTCTTCCAGCTCCTGGTGGCTCTAGGTGTTCCTTGGCTTATAGCTTGCATCGCTCCAATTTCTGTCTCTGTCCTCAAATGGGTTCCCTCACTTTTCTCTTTGTATCTTCTGCTCTTTTGTCTCTTATAAGGACACTTGTCATTGGATTTAGGGCCTATCCAAGTAATAGGGTATACTCATCGCAAGATCAATCTGCAAAGACTTTTTTTTCTAAATAAGTCCACATTCACAGATTTTGTGTGGACATAACTTTTGGGGGACCACCATTCCATCCATTACAGATGTATTTTGCTATTATAAATTGTTTCTTTCTGTTTGCTGCCTGTTTATGGCTGGTATATAGACAAATTCTTAATAATTTGAAGATTTATTTGAACCTAGCCTTCTTTCTGAGCTCTCTTTTTTGTTCTTATTTTTAAGTGATGCTTAGAATTGCTAGAGACAATCACATCATCTGCATAAATGATAATTTGTTCCCTCCTTTCCAACTCATAGCTGTATTTGACATTCATACTTTTAAGATATGGTTCTCAAAAAGCAAATTATCTTAAGAGCTGGTGTAGGAGTTATTGCTGTCAGTTAAAGGAAATCAAATTTGTCAAGGCACAGGAACAAAGTAAGAATGCCAGGGTAATTCAGGTCACAGATTTAAAGAGCTGTGATGTCTTCAAAATTATTTAGTTTTATCCTTCAATTTTGCCAATGCATATACCACTGCTCAGCTACCTGAAAATAAGTGCACAAGGTCACCCAACAGAGAAAGAATTAACATACATACAAAAACCTCCTCTCTGTTCAAGCTATACTAGCCAAAATGATATTTAAATTTGAATATGTAACCATGTTATTCACATAAAAATCTTCATTGACTGACATTGTCTTAAGGCAAATCTACCATCGCCTAGGAAACCTGGGTGATCTGGGCCCTGCTTCTGGCCAGCCTTACTTTATGTCTCTTTGAAAGATTTTCACTCTGTTCTGGACACACAGGCTGTGTTTACTTCCCTGAATCTGCTAAACTGGTCTCAGGGCTTTCACTCATACTTTCCTTTCTAGCTGAAGAAAATTCCCTTTCCCCACTTTTGCACTTTTCCCTTCCAGCCCCTGTTGTCTGTTTTACTCTCATTGCCCAAGAGAAGATTGGCCTCACCCTCTCTGCCCCAGGTTAGATTAAAGCACACACTTTTCCCTTTCATCAGAAATCTAAAGATCATTTATATTGGTATAATAGTAATTAATTAATGTTTTATATAAATTATTGGTTCAATATCTTTTCCACTGGACTATAAACCACATAAGACCCCAAACCAAATCTGTCTTATCATTGTAATATCCTACATCTTGCACAGTATGTGGATCATAATATGCATTTAATTTTAAAAATTGTTAAGTGAATGAAACAATCATTTTATACTTGTTCTGTGATGCCATAGCCTTTAATTCTTCAGGACTTCAAGATACCCCATTCCCTCCTTTTTCTGCTATTGCTACGTATTCCCTAAGCCCTTTCAGTGTCATTTCTAAGTGCCCAAGGCAGAGTGGTTATTTTAGAAAACCACTTAATGCTTAAACAGCATCAAATAATAATTTTAAATACTTAAAGGCTTCAAAAAAATTGTGTCAAAAATAGTTTGGGCACAATCTATTGTGACTCAGAATGTCTGTTAAGTAGTCCTTTTCTGGTGACCTTTATTTATGCTGTAATGAGAATAACAGACTTAATAGCCATCGTGTATGAAATGTGTCCTTCATGGGAAGCATTTATCTTCAACTCTCACTTCCTTCTCAGACCTAAAGGATCTCATCTTTCTGGGTATAGCATAAACGAAGGAGCCAGACAATCTGATTCCTTCTGTTGCTTTCACAAGTTTCGTAGGGCCTGAGCCACCTTCCAAGTCTGACCTAAAGCTTAAAGGTTTCCAATAGGAGAATATTCAGCAACCCTACAGTTAGCCCAATTACATACTCTTCTTGTTTCCTATTCATGCATGTAAAAGCTAATAATAAATTACAAAAAATTAATTTTTCAAGAAGGCAATAGAGAACAGTAATTATTTCACTAAGAGCCTGCCAAATTATTTACAGGAAGTTTAGGAAATGGCTACATTCTCAGCATCTCTCACATAGCGTTAAGCCTCTGGTACAAATTGCATGGCATAAAGGAAAACAAAACCCCATTCCAAACATCAGGTTTCTATTCATTTGCAATATGTGTAAAATGTACCCATGATGAGTTCCTGAGGGTGAAATCCTTCTTCCTTCTTATTGGTAACTTTTTAAACTCTACAGTGATTACTGAATGGCACCAGATCTCCAAGCTTAAAAAAGTTATGCACAGCGCTTCTTTTATGTGAACTTATTATGTAGCCAAATGATCATATGGGATATGTTAACAAGTATTAACAGTAATTCCACATTATGCTGTACCGGTCATGTTCCACATGGAGGGAGTTCCATCTTTAATCCTAAATGTATAGAGAAGAGGGAAAGATAATCTGGAATGTAGTGTATACAGTGGACTCAGATGGCAAGGGAACAAAAATTGTCATATGGTCAAGAGTTAAAGGATCTGGAGGTGAGTAACCTGGGACTGAGAAACAGACACCCGAAAGCTGCCTGCACACACCTAAAAAATGGTCAAGAAAAGAGGTTTTAGGCTCTTTATGATTAATGCCTGATTGGGGAAGAAATCAATAGATAAAAGCTCTAGAAGCACAAAGTAGTTTTCTTTGAGGCAAAGTGTTCTTAAAGACAACACCTAAAGATTCAAAGGGTGGCTCAAGAGGATGGGGGTAGGACCCTCCAGTCCCCAGCACCAGCAGAGACTGGCAGTGGGAACAGCCCTTTGCGGGGACTTCGTTAGAGAAGATGTAAGTGTCATACAAAGGATGGCCTGTATCAGTGATTTTCAAGCCATTGCCCAGTAGGGCAAGGAAAACATGTAAGCAGGCAGTCATGTGGGTCTCCTGCTTTTGTTTGTTTGTTTGTTTTAGTCTTTACCATTACTTGTCAAGTTTCAGAGTAAAGAGTCTATGCACAAGCCACTTCCTATGGTGATCAGTTAGGATTTTTAAATTTTGTGTTTTTACTTTTTTGTATCATTTACAACTTATAGATTGTGATGTATTTGATGTGTTTCAATGCATTGAAGTCATTATTTTTTTTTTTTGACTCCCCGGTATCCCATCTTAGGCCAGTGAGAGCTCCTTTAAACTGTCTCCTGTGTCTTTTTGATGTGACTCCATCAGTCTCTGAGTGCCTCTTTCCTCTCTGGCACAAGGTGTCCCAGGCTCATCTAGCATATTCTCTGGCACAGACTGGAGTCAACCATTTCTCCGAGGAGACCTGGCTCCTTTTAGTCAAAAAGGTATCACTGGAAGAGCAGATCTATTTACATATGCTTTATTTACAGGAGTTGGGTAAGAATTTATTTGAAAATAAAGAAAAGCTTTGCTGTAAAAATGGTTTAAATATAGAAATATAGATAATTTTTTAAAGCCTCTCTTCTTTGAATGCCTCTAAGTACAATTCAATTCCTGAAATGGAAATTCAGCATCTGCTGAAAACAGAGTTCTTTTGGACCTAGGAAGTTGGTTATAGGAGTTGCTTCTAGGAATAGTGTGCTATATTTATATTAAGTTGGGAAAAAAACCTCAGGTGGTAAGCACATTTTTTTAAACTTGGAAAATCTGCAGATTTTGGGGTTAGATTGAGACAGCTAATTTATTTCTTTTGGCTAACACTTACTCTTGAAAAAATATTTTTATTATAGTATAATTCATACATACATAGAATTACATAAAATAATAAAATAATATCTGTGTAGCCAGTATCAAAATTTTAGTATTTTGCCATATTTGTTTAATATTTTTAAAGACATAAAACACAACCAAATGTACTTGGATCCCTAGAATACTCCCTCCATCATGCCTTTTCCTCCTGGACCAGACTTAATCATCATCCTCAATTTTGTGTTTCTCATTCCTAGGACATTTTTTTAAATACTGATCTTAGGTATCTGAAATTATTTTGAATATTTTTTTTATTTCAGCATATTATGGGGGTACAGAGGTTTAGGTTATGTATGTTGCCCTTGCCTCCCCACTCCCCACCAAGTCTGAGTTTCAAGTGTGCCCATCCCTTGGATAGTGTGCATTGCACTCTTTGTGTATGCAAATGCCCGCCCCTCCTCCCTCCTCCCCCCTCCACCCTCCCCCCTGCCCGACATCCAATAGATGTTATTCTTATTTTGAATATTTTAAATTATATTTACGTTATATCACATGGCATATATCATTCTTCAATTTGTTTTTCTTCTTTTTTTTTTGACTGGACATTGCTTTTGAAATAGAACCTGCAAATACATATTGTTCTTATTTATTTGTGTTAACTGCTATATTGTATTCCATTCTGTGAGAATACCACAATTTATAATAGTGGGATTAATAGTCTCATATTGATGACTGTTTAGGTTGTTTGCAATTTGTTTTATTATTCATACAAACACTGCTATGACAATGCATTCTTAAACATGTATCCTTATGCACCTGTGACTGAGCCGCTTTAGGTTATATACACAGGAAAGAAATTCCTGCATCACATGAAATGCACATCTTCCACTTTACTGGATATTGTGGAATTGTTTCCACCAACAGAATTCATATTCCAGCTGTTTCATATATTAGTCATATGACTTTGAGCAAGGTATTTAACCTTCGTAAACCTCACTTTCTTCAGCTGTAAAAGGGAGATGATAATTACTTACCTCTCAGTGCTTAATTTTTCTAATCTGTATGGTCCTCACCTAGATCAAATGTTATAAAGATTGTCTGTGCTCTCACTTTATATAAAAACTAAATGAGATCATATATGTAAAGCATCTGACAGGTAATCTGCCCCTTTCTCTCTTCTATTTGCTTTAGCTTGAGGAGTGATTCTTTAATAAGACCTTAGTTGGATAATGAATGACAGAGAATAAGGTTCCTTTAGGTCTCCTCAACTCACACTCTGTGGACAGCAACCTTATCCAGTCAGTCTCCACCTAAAATATGGGTGGAATTTGCAAAAGTTCCTGGATGGAGAAATATACTGTGTCGAATGTTCCTCGTTGGGAAAATTTATGACAACTTTTCCAAAACTAAAGCCTCAAATCTTTATTATATTCTGTTAATGACTCAGTGGACTTTTGGCAGAAAGAGCTAGTTTCCTTTGGTTCAAATGCTTCTATAGAGGGTTCTGATTAATCTATCCGATGGTCTAAAATCAAAATAACACATGCAATCCTTGGCCGAAAGAGCTCACCCGTGGTGTTATAACAATAATTCCTCTCCTTGTTTTCATATATAACATTTTGGAAACATTCTGGTTGGAACCAAAATTTCTATATTTTGGAAACTTGGCATACGGGTGGATGATGGCTGAAGTATGCCACTTATTTTCCTTTTGGGGAGGACTAGAAAATGCAGAATAGTTGTTACATTACTTCTCAAAGAAATGTTTGTAGGACAACCCAATTTAATGTGGAATAAAACCATGTTATCTAATTTCCATGTCATAATACATATTCATTTCAAAAGGTTTTTCCTGCCCACCCAATTTAAAGTAGTTCATATTCCCAGCAATCACTTTCTCTAACAGGGATCAGTCAACACCCTTTTCTGCAAAGTACTAAGCGGTAAACTTATCCAGGGCTTTATGGATTATATATGGTCTCTCTCTGTCACAACTACTGAACTCTGCCATTGTAGCACAAAGACAGCCATAGACATTATGTAAACAAATAAGCATGACTATAATCCATAACAATTCTCTGGACACTGAACTTTGAATTTCTTATAATTTTCACGTCACAAATATTTGATATTTTTCCAATAGTTAAAAAAAATTAAAAATTTTTGGTTTGCAGACCATACAAAACCAGGCAGTAGACTGGATTTGGCCAGTGAGCTGTCTCGAGACCCTCTGTTCTACAACATTAGTTTGAGGGTTTCTTTTTTTCTTTATATCATTTGTTAGTATCTGAAAGAATCTATATAGGTATAAATATATTCCTTTTATGGTGTCTGGTGCTAGAATCCAAGCTCTGCCCCTGTGAAAGCAAAGACATTATCTGTCTTATTCAACCCCTGTACCCAACATCACAGAAACTCAGCATATATGCATTGAATGTATAAATCTGTAGCTTTCAGGTGGATCAGTTCCCCTAAATGAAGTAACTAGCTTAACACAGATGGCACATTGAATTCTCTTAGTGATTAAATCTTTTTCAAATAAATTTTATCATACATACATTATAGAATTTAATGGTGAAGAAACAATGTATAAAAGTATTTTTTAAGCTTTGGAGTTAAGAAGTCCAGGTTTAAATCCTTGCTCCATCAGTTACTTTTTATGATGTTGAGTAATTCATTGAATCTGTCTGTTTCTTAATTTCCAAAAGAGATTATAGGACCTTTTCATAAGATTGACAGTGGAGTTTCTGCTTGTTAGTCCATTGTCCTCCCCAAATCCACTCCCCATCTTCCCCACCCTGTTCTGTGCTCTGTCAGGTCCACATGTGAGGATCACATCAGTCCTCTGTTTTGTCCTCCAGATTCTAGCTGGGTTTTACCGTTTGGAGGAAGAAGAATGAGGTGAGAATATTTATTCCCTTAGCTTAATCCTAGATTTCAAATGACTAGCCGTGTTCCTGGAAGAAAGGTGTCAGCTTACAAATTTATGAATGCTCCACAGTGCACTAGGTATAAGAGTGCCCCTATTAGTGGTTCTTGTAACTTCCCTCCTGGGTGTAGGAGCCGTCCTGTTGTTAGCTCCAGGATACTGCACTATCTCTCAAGGTTTCCTACACTCTGCTCACAGCAGTAAAAATAGCCTCTTTACTAAAGTCTCAAACAATCCTAAATTTCTTTTGAGACCCTGAACAGTTTAAAGAGAAAATGCTTGAGAATAAATGATAGTTCTAATTAAACTATTCCTATTAATAGTTAGAAATCTGGTCACCTTCTTTGGAATCGTATTCAAATAATGAATGATTCCCTTTGATAATAATAATGATTTCACATTTCTCTACAGAGTCACAAACTAGCATGTCCACAGGCTAATATATCTTAGGTTTCTGAAATAGATATTTTTCCAATAGATATTTAAAATCAGGAAAATTCACCTTAAAATATGTATTTTCCAATTCTCATGAAAAGATCACACTTTCTGGCCACACCAGGCTGGCACCCTTCCTGGCCACGATAAACAGGACCAGCTACACTAGTCACATGGGCTTTGCACGTGGCAGGTAGCTTTGTCCCCACCACACCTGAGTATGCAATCATTCTAGTTGTGTTTCATGTTAGCTACCTGGCCCCTGGCGACATTTTCTTAGAGGAATAAGACACAGAATAGAATCATCAGCCAAGTGGGAGCCTGGGGGAGGAGGTGTTGATGGTTTCAAGGAGAAATGGTGTATTACAGCCATTTAGGAGAGTGGGAGAGTGAAAGGCCCATAGTGGGGTAGGGATGGGATGCAGTATGATTGCAAGGTGGGGCTGAGGGTCCTCTTGGGATTTTTGGTCTAAATGGAAGGTGTGATTCATAAGCAGGCTGTGTATTCACCCCCTTCAGCCTTTCCAGGGCAGGTGTGAAAGAGACCACATTGGATTGGTTGGATTTGACCAGGCTGGGTTTTTTGTTTTTTTTTTTTTGAGACAGAGTCTCACTCTTTTGCCTGGGCTAGAGTGAGTGCCATGGCATCAGCCTAGCTCACAGCAACCTCAATCTCCTGGGCTCAAGCAATCCTCCTGCCTCAGCCTCCCGAGTAGCTGGGACTACAGGCATGTGCCACCATGCCTGGCTAATTTTTTCTATATATTTTTAGTCGTCCAATTAATTTCTTTCTATTTTTAGTAGAGACGGGGTCTCGCTCTTGCTCAGGCTGGTCTCGAACTCCTGAGCTCAAACAATCCGCCCGCCTCGGCCTCCCAGAGTGCTAGGATTGCAGGCGTGAGCCACGACGCCAGGTCCCAGGCTGGGGTTTTGCCCAAGAGAGACATGAGAGTTAGGGAGTCAGAGAGATGAGGCTTTTTGTGAGGGAGGAAATATAATGGTGGGTCATGGAAGCTGGGTCAGTCACGGGACTGAGGACTTGAAGAAGTGATGGACAGGGGAAGAAAAGGAGCCTCCTTGTTAAGAATGCTCACCGTGCACACTGGAGCCAGTCTGCATGGATTTGAATCTCAGCTCCACCTGTACTAGCTGGGTAAAATTGGCCATGCTACTTACTCCAAAGGCTCCACGAGGAGCCTTTGTTTCCTCATCTGTAACGAACTGCAAGAGTCCCCACCTCATAGGACTGTTGGGAAGATTGCAAAGATGCAATACACACACACATAAATACACAGAGAGACTTTAGAACACTGTGGATACTTTGCTTTCCTTACATTGATTTTGATTAAAAAAAAAACTTTCATTTGCTTTTTCAGTTAAAAAATATATTTATCTGTTGAATGTCAATAATGTAAACAAACATTAAGAGATATCTTGTGGGGGGCAGAGAGAGAAATCAGATATGAAGCTGATCAGAGATTCACAAAGCATCTTTTAGACAAATAGGAAGGAGAAGCCCCATAAAAGAAAACACAGAGAAGGCTCTGTATGGGTGGTGTACCTTAAAAACCTGGTAGGTTTGGGACATGAAGCAAGAAGAAACAAGAAGCTACTATGTTAAGGACATGAGTGGGTGCCGAGCCTGGGGTTTCATGAATTTTTCTAACATTGCCTTTGAAGCAGAGACGGGCATCGTCCCAAAGGCTGATTCATGGAGAGAATTTCTGATAGTGTGCCAGTCCAAGGAGGGAGACGTTTTGGAGGAGGTAGAATTTTACTAACTAGTTTTTTTTAAGAAAAAAAATATAGGACATGTACTTACTAAATATTTCAATCAGTAAAAATGGCTATAGAGTGATGACAGACTTTCCATGCTATGCTTGGCCGCCCTGCAGAACAATCATGGTCACCATTTTTCATGTCCATCAAAAATATTCTATTCGATTGTCATATGTATATTTCCACAATCTTTACATATATATATATATATATATGTATTCACTGAAATAAACTACACTATTTATTACTATTTTTCAGTAATGAGATTATTCCATATAAGTCCTTCTACAAAGTTCTCCACGTTATGGGTGGCTTTAATGCACTTAAACAGTCGCCCATTGGTACACAAGCATGTGTTTCCTAATCTTTTGCTCTTACAACCAAGGTGGTCATAAAACTCGTGGTATATAATTCTTTTGCACATGTGCTAGTTGTCTGTAGGATAAAAGTGAAATTGTTAGATTATGCACTTTACAAGAATTACTGTAGTTAGAATATTGGTAGATATTGCATAATTATGCCCTCCAAAAAGATTATAGCAATTAATGTTCCCACTAATAGTGTTGGATGGAGAATTACTGTTTCATGCTCTCACCAACACTAACAATGTTTCATCATTTCAACACTATAAGGTAAAAATACTTTGAGTTGTATTGTATTTCTCAGATTTTTGAGGAAAGTTAAACATCTTAGGTTAAAAAAAAGATTGTATTTATTTCTTTCTCTATGGAACATTACCTGTTCTTGTCTATGGCCATACTGCCCTGAATGTGCCTGATCTCATCTGATCTTGGAAGCTAAGCAGGGTCAGGCCTGGTTAGTACTGGGATGGGAGAACATTATCTGTTCATATTTATATTGAGCTAATGTATTTTCTTAATTTATTTGTAAGAAAAATTTATTCATTAAGTACCTTAGTTCTTCATCTATTGTATATGCTGGAAATATTTCTCAAGTTGTCTATATATAATGATTTTGTTTATGGCATTTCTTGATAAACAGAAAGTTACAAATTTTAGGAAGTTATACTTATTAGTCTTTGGGAAATTCTGAATTATATATCTTGCTTTGAAAAGGCTTACTACTACAAGATTATAAGAAAAAATACATTTTCATCTTAATTTTGAATTTTGGTCCATCTAGATTCAAATTTTTGTGTTAAGTGTTAAATTAAGAACTCACCTTAATTTATTCTTTTCTCAGTAAGTTGTCTCAATGCCATTTATTGAATATTCAGTCTGTTTTGGAATGCTGACATTAACATAATCCAAATTTTTGTGTTATTTGAGTCTCATTCAAGACTCTACTCTTCTCCTTTGAAATTTCTATTCACACACCAGTAATAAATTCTGTTACTTATGGAAGTTTTATAGTGATATATAATAATGTAGTCTGTTCCTTTATCTTTCTTTTTCAAAAGTTTCCTGGCTAATCTTTATCTGAGCTACAGATTCAGTATGTCTAGTTTCATAAAAACAATTTTGTTGGTAAGTTTATTGGAATCACATTCAATTTATGGATTAATATAAGATAAATTAGCATCTTTGCAATTTTGCATTAACTTAGCTAGAAGTGGGTATGAATTCCCATTAATTTAAGTTGTGTTTTAAGTTTCTTGGCTCATACTTAAAGTTTTTTAAAGTTCTTTCTATGGCCTATGAAAGCATTTTCAAAGTTTATTCATACAAAACTAGCACATTCCTACTTATCTCTATTTCTCTTATTTCTTACTTCGTGCCTTTTGTTTAATGGATTTTTCTTTAAGTAACATAAGTGCATCTTATATGAAAATAGTGAAGCCACCAGGGTTTTGGATATTAATTTCTAAATTTTCCTTACTAAATTCTTCCATCATTTTTAATAGTTTAAGCAGTTTATTCTTTTGGGTTTCCAGGCTTAGGAAATTTTCTAGGTATTTGTAAATATTTGACAATTTTTCTTTTGTTTTAGAACTTTCAAACCTCATATTCATTTATCTTACCTCAATTCACTAGAATTTCCCACCGTATATGAGACAATAGGGGTGATAATCAACATCCTTGCCTTATTTCTTAATTTAATGTGAATATTTTTGTGCTTTACTATTAGGCCTGTGCTAATTAAATATTATTAATTTATTTATAGTTATTAAACCTGTATTAGAGAATAGCATTGGTTTTTATTAAGCACTTTATCAGCATCATGGATATAATAATATATTTTTCTCTCTGGATTTATAATTAGTATGGAAAATCCATTGATATATTGAATTTCTTGAATCACATCTGAATAGTATTTATCAATCTTTTCATATGCTGCTAATTTCTACTTGCTAACACATTTTAGAAATGTTGCCTCAAAACCAAGTAATATCCATCTGTAGTTTCATTTTATTTTACTGCCTTTGTTAAGTTTTGTACCAATAATTTCCCACATTTGCAAAAAGACTTTAGAAATTTTCACTTTATGCTTGCAAACAACTTAAATGACATTCCTCAGATATTTGGTAAAATTTATTTCTGAAATAAATTGATATTGATGATTTTTGAGATGATATTGGCCAAGTTTATTCATACCTTTTGCTGCATTTCATATATTTTCTAAAATATTATGCGTTATACTCAAGTTTTTTAATTTGTTTGCATGAAGTTAAGAAAAATCATGTCTCCTATGTTTTTTAACTTTCTCCTTATACATAGTTGTGTATGCTAATTTTTAAGGAAACAGGACTGACTTGATTATTTTTCTTAGTTTTACTTTGTTTTTAGTTCTAACAAATGTAGTTCACACAGGTAGTCATGTTAATAATAGTTCATACAATTATTCATTCATCCTACATTTATTAAATACCTTTGATGTCCCAACACTATGCCGTGTGATATAGAACACAAGGAGACATTCAACTTCTCATTTACTTTCAAAGAGTTTAGTCCAGTGGATATGTTCATGAGTAATTAAAGCATAAGAGTAGCATGTGCTTGGGAATTGATGAGAAAATAGAGAAACTTCTATTTTCATCAGGTTCTTCAACCTGGGTCAGTGGGACATCGGGATAAATCCTACTCAGGAATGTATCTTCAAATACCTTCTTAAGATATACTTCTGAGAGATATGCTTTCTGAACCTTTATATATCTGAGAATGTCTTTCTGTTGCTATAACAAACGTACACGTACACACAATACCATATTGGTAATACAGGTTCTTGAATCACAGTGTTTATCTTTCATGATCCTATGAATTTTTGAAAAAGTTTTCAGGTCAGCCTGATTTATGTTCCTCAGAAGATAATCTCTTTCCTTCTAACCTACCTATTCATATTTTACATTTAGAACTATTTTTCACTTTCACCGTGTTTAAAATTACAAAATTTCACAAAATATGTCCAGGCATAGTCTGGATTTTCTTCACTTTTACCTAGAATATGGTGAGCTCCTTCACTATGTATACTCTGATTTTTAGCTCAGAAATTACATTTTATATCTTGACAATAATTTTCTTTTTTCTTTTTGCTTTGAAAGTATCAAATACTAGGTAATTCAAAGTGCTCTCCCACTTTAAAAATGTAGATCATAGATAATCTATAATTTCTAGTTCATTACTGAACTCCCTGAAGGTAAGCAAAATGAGCAAGGGCTTGGAATATTACCAGGAGCTGAGTACTCTAAGAAAAAGCTAAAGATTTCATTTACCTCGAGGGGCGGGAGGTGATGTTTTGACATCAGCTCTTCAGAATGCAGAACATTGTTATGGGGGAAAGAAAGAGAGAGAATAGAAAGTGAGACATAGAGAATCTAATACAAAGATCTGGAATGCATCACAGAAGAGGAAAATAGAGCCAATGGAGGAGACACAATATTAAAGCTATGATGGCTGGAAATTTTTCCAGAAGAAAGATATAAATACACATATACAGAAAGTACAAAATATGTCAAGCAGGATTAAAAAGTCATAAACACCCATAAACATTCTAGTTAAACTGCAAAATACAAAAAAAAAAAAAAAAAAGCGGGGGGCGGGGTGAGACAAGGAAAACATCCTAGAAATAATCAAACGCAAAACACAAATTACTCAAAGATTTGCAGTTAGTTTGATAGTAGACATTTGAACTCTAGCAATGTTTTTAAATAGCGTCTTTCCATCTTACTTTTCATCTTTTATTCATAGAGTCAACTCTCCTTTCATGTTTTAAATACTTATTTTCTGTTTTCTGAAGTAAAGGACATTGCTTCCCTTATTTTGTACTGTATAAATGAATTCTTTGCCAACTTTAACAAATGAGACCAAACTTCACCAAAAACATCTGGACTTGGGTTTTCTCATGTAAAGAAAAAATACAACAGAATTGCAATAGCATTTTCCAACAATGTGGCTACCTCATTCACAGATGGAGAGACAAATGCAAAACATTCAATAACTATATAATAGTCCCTCAAATTAGTAAACATCCCAAAAAATTGGTCAACATCTCTATAGTTACAACTACTACAATCTTGCATAATATTTTTTCTTAATTTCCAGAGTTCATTGGAAAAGCTGATAAAGGTGAATCACACATCTTTAATAACCAAAAATAAACTAAAAACTCCTTTCTCTTTCTGTTTTTAAAGCTGAAACAGTAAGAACAATAAATATTCCATCACCATATAAAAATGCTAGTGCATACACAGTTCAAAAAATAATGGTACTTTTCCTGAGTAATTGGTTTGTTGGATCATTGCAGTAATGGCTGTATAATTGGCCAAGTTTTTCTTTTTGTTCTCACTAACACTTGTGAGACCCACTTAGCAGCAATTTTTCTAGTAGGAGATTTCTAGGAATCAAACACCCACAAAACCTAAAGGAAAAATAGTAGATGCTAAGTTGAAAGAGCAATAAAATTGAAATGTTTTAACAACAAAAGCAGCATAAACAAGGAAATGACAATTGACATTTATTAAGATCTTATTACAAGCCAGGCACTTTATATGGAATTTCCCACTTAATTTTCACAGTAAGCCTAGGCACTTTATTATTCCCATCTGCGAGGGTGAAATTGGACGCAATGGTGACCTCCTGTCTGTGTTTTATGTATCCACTATTTCTTTTTCTTTAGCCCACAATTAAAACACATGCATCATTCTTTTATTCATTCTTTCAATTCAACAGATAGTTACTGAATATCTAGCATGGTAGGTTCTGTGTCACATGTTGCAGATACACTATGATTAAGTTCCACGTGTGTTCACAGTGTTTATGTGTTAGTGGAAGACATAGCAATAAACAAAATGTAAATAAATGCAATTACTGATAGGTGGTAATAATTTGAAGGAGAAAAAGGTGATGAGATAGATGAAGGCAAAGCTATTTTAAAGAAAGTATCGGGGCTTCAGCTGTGCTAAAAAAGATGAAAGCAGATCTCAGACTTGCAGAATGAAAAAGAACCAACTGCTCAGTGATCAGGGGAAGAGCATCACAAGCAGAGAGAATAGCACACACAAAGACTCAGAATTGGGAGAGGGTGTTTCTTCATCAAGCAATAAGTGGACGACTATTCTGGCTGTCGTATAGAAGCCAAAGAGTAAAGCTACCTGAATTGAGGAGATACACAGATCATTCAGAGCTCTGTGGGTCTTGACAACAGGTTATATATTATTCCAAGAACAATGTGGAGCTATTAAAAGATTTCACACAGTGGAGTGACATGAAATGATCAATATTTTACCAAAATTACTGCTTCTACAGTTTAGAGAATGGATAGTATGGGGGTGGGTATATATATTAATATGTGAGAAGACAAGTGATGTAGATGTTTCATTTGCCAGACCTTTGTAGTGCCAATCTCAACCACCCTAGGTAAATATGCAAACTAAACATCATTGCTTTGAAAGTACAGTTTCAAACAACACTTCTCCCTCCAATCCAACCAGAGTATGAGTGAGTATCCTTCCTATAAGTGATAAAATCCAGAAAAGGCATAATAAATATATAACTGTACAAACTGAAAAAGGAAAGGATGAATTTTTAAATACCATATGTAAGAAGGGGAAAGATTTTTCTCCTGTGAAGAACAATGCGTTTCCTTTCATGTAGCTCTCAGCAGAGAACCTTTTGAGCCATCTGTACCTGGGAACCAGTCAGACAAATCTGAAAACACTTGTCACCCTCTCTTTGGCACAAAACCTCTGGACAGAACATCCCAACTAGCCTTTAGGAAAATATTCTCTTGTCTCACACCATCACTGCTACAACTGATCCGCAGCATAGCAAACTATGAACAAAAGGAAATGCTCCTTTGACGGTTTCTCACATCAGTACCTTTAGCTCTATTCTTGAGAGTCCATAAATTCTTGAGAAATCTTTATAATATTATGTATCCATTTTTACAGTAATCCACAGAGTTAATACAAGTATATTCTAGATTACCTACTTGACAACCTTATAGTCAATTATTGTCATTCAATATTAATGTCCACATTTTTATCTGCAATTATATAGCTATGTCTCAAGGCTCCTCCTAGCATATATGATTATTGTTTTTGTGTAAGTCAGAAACAGCACCCTTTTTGAGTGAGATGAATAGGAACAGTACTTCTGGGAAGTCATAGTCCAATTTTACATATAGCTTTTAATTAGACCTTTGTGGCTTAAAATAATTTAAAGCATTTTTGGTAGGGCCCAGCAGGGGTGTCTTGTTTATACTCCTTCAGCACCAGCTAGAGCAGCATGACCTGGAGCTATGGATTCCACTTTCAGGATGCCTCACTGACAAGGCTGGTGAGCTGGATTTGGTTGCTGCCTGGGAGTCAGCTGTGCCTATGAGCCATGATCCCAGGTTATTCTCCATGTGGGACTCTCCACAGTTGGTTTGGAATTCTTTATAGCATGACGGCTGCGTTCCAAGAGAGTAAGGCAGAATGTGTGGCATTTTAATGATCTAGCTTCTGAAATCACATTGCATCCATTCTACCAATCCTATTGGTGGAGGCCTGCACTGTCCAATACAATGGCCACCAGACATGTGTGGCTATTTAAATTGAAATTAATTGAAATTAAATAAAATAAAAATTCGGCTGTACATTCATTTTAGCCACATTTCAATGCCCAATGTGGCTAGTGGATACCATGTTAGATAATACAGATAGAACATTCCATCATTGCAGAACGTTCTATTGAATAGCCCTCATCTAGGAAGTCACGAAGGTCCACTCAGGTTCAAGGAAAAGTGATCTAGACCCCACCAGAAGTGTCAAGGTTACATTATTTTAAAAAGCATGTAGAATGAGAGATATGGCTGTGGTCATCGTTGGGAAACAGAGTTTGCTTCATTAGTTCAAACTATACAAAAATGGATGTAGGGGAAAAACTATATCAACTGGTGATGGGTACTGCAGCTTAACTTGTACATTCTCTGTAATCCAAAAACTCTACTCATAAGTATATATCAAATAAAAAGGTTGCTTGAACACACAAAAGATAAGAATGATAATGATCACAACAGCACTTTTTGTAGTAGCTCTAAATTGGAAATCACCCAAATGTCCATCTGTAGTAAAATTGTGAATTGAATCTTGGCTCTGATATATATATTCAGTATATGTCCTTTGAAAGTTGAAAAACCTTTCAAAACCTCAGTTTCATTAACTCTAAGTTTTATTAACTATAAAATTATACAATCCTATCCTCATAGGATTGCTGTGAAAAGTCATGAAGATCACATATTCAAAAGCATCTAATGTATAGTTAGCAATCAACCAGTGTTCCTCTTCAGAAGAGACTCTGCTTTGAGTACAGTGATTGACATATCGTGTATACTCAATATTTGTGAATGAATGAATGAATGAATGAATGGATTGATGGATGAATCTTGTTTTTTCTCTTGCCTCTATGTAGAAATACAATGCAACTGAAGTCAATGAGATTCTATGCTATATGTAAAAATCCCACCATTTCCCACAGGAACTCTTTTTAATTATTAAACCCATACTTGGCAAGATAATGTTTGGAATCTCAGCAAAGTACAAAAGAAAGAGAATGGTTGTGGATCCAATAGCATCCAGTGGCTTACCTCTGGTCTGGGAATTGCAGCTGGAAATCTCTTGAGAAAATGACACCCACATGAAATTCCAGTGCTTCAGGTTTCAGCGAGGGAGGAAGACCACAAGTATGACCTTCCTGTTGGTATTTGGGAACTTCCACTTCAGGTCCAAACCAGAAGCAGGAAGCTCAATGCTTGCTAAGCAAGAAAAGGGAATAGGCTCAAAAACATTCCAGTTGGAGGCTCATGTTGGGATAGTTCTTCCTTTGTCTAGGGCATTTCTTTCATTCCTGCTAATGGTCTGAACCTGCCACAAAAGAAACATTCTCTTCAATAGCATGTAGCAAAAATATTTCAAACATTCACTGTGTGCTGGAATGCAAACCCGGGTATGTCTAACCTAATTGCAAGGTCTATCCTCTTTCTGTATTAGCCTTGTGTTTAGTTTGGACCTAGGGTTAGAGAGATAGGTAGGACATTGAGAATGGAGGATAGACAAACACAAATTTAAAATATATAGTTCAAAGTTGAAAAGATTTGGTGTCTTCATCAGGCTACAAAAAATGTGCTCTTGGATTTTTTTTTAAATGTCTTTTCTATTTTGATTAACCCGGTAAGTCTTCATGGAGGAAGTCACACTGAATAATAGCACAGGAGAATAGGAATAGACACTTCAGGTGAACAGAACAGCATGAGCAATAACATGGAGTGGACAAATGAGATATTTTGCAGGGAAAGGAAATAGAACTTTTTTCTGAAGCATATTGGAAGACAAGGAGAAAAGTGAAGAACACTAAAATTTATTAAACACCTACTGTGGCCTGAGACCTGTGCCAAGCTCCTCACCTGTGTTATTATTCATTTTATTTAACCAGGGAGATTAAGATAATTGCAAAAGATCAAACAACTACAAAGAAGTGAAGATAGAATTTAAAATTTGTTCTGACTTGTCCCAAAGACAATGCATTTTAGACTATGGAAAATAAAGTTTTTAGAGTATTTTGGGCAAGACAAAGGAGGGTCTTAAACACAAAATTCATCTTTTAACTTTAATTCTCACAGCAAGTTTGAAGCATGATTCCAATGAGACAGGCTGACTGCACCAACAGTTGTTAGCAGGGTGAGCACAAAGAACACAGATCAGTCAGGCCAGAGGGTGACTTACAAATAGAGCCCCAGATCCTGGGAGAGTCTGTTCATTGGTTTGCTGAGTCCTTGGCAATGGTGTATGAGCTTTCTCTGCTTTTCCTTATTCCCACCAGAAATCTGGAGCAGAGGTTTGAACAAGGTCTGAACAAGGTCACCATCAGAACAGAACCAAAACTGTAATGAACTCACAGTCACTTGGATTCTAATTATGTTCATGTCCGCTCTTGCTAATCTACCTAGGCATCTAACCTCCCAACCCTGGTATTTCTTTTTTCAGTGAACTTGGAAATTTTGAAAAGAGATTAATTTATCCTTTTCTTCCATCTGGAAAAATTTTCCTATTTGGATATAAATATCAAAAATTCCTCCTAGCATTTCTATATTCTTTATAATGCACACACTGTACATCACATATCTTGAAGCCTTAAAAAAGCAGATACTCACTGTCCTTTCTCACCCTTGGATCTTCATAGCACTTCATCCTATTTTTATGATCCTCAGTGCATGTTGCCTTGAATGAGTAAGATATCCTTGAAGGCAGAAATTATCTTTCCTAAAAAAAAAAAAAAAAAAAAAAAATGCCTGAATATATCACATCTATTTTAGGCTGCTTCCAACTTTCAGTATTATAAACACCAAGATACACATTTTTGTACCTAAATCTGTATGCATATTTATGACTTTATATTTTCCTAGAAGTGGAATTACCATTAGCTAACATTTTAAATTCTTAAAACGTTTTTTCCAACGTGTCCTCAAAAAGTTTCAATTTTTGCTCCCACCAACAAATTAAAATACTCTCATATGATATTCTCAAGAAGTGGGTCAGAAAAGCATTGCTTTAAAATTCAACAAAGAAGAACAGAACTGTTCAGAAAGCAAATGACTTATTGTGCGAGTGATCTGAACATTGCTCTCAAATCCACCCTCTGTGCTCTATAGCACTGGGCACTAGGTGACTGGCTTCTAGGAAAGCTTGGCCATTGGGTGGCACTAGTAAAAAAACGGGTAGTTGGAAGAGGAGAGAGCCTAGTTATTTCTCCTCTCTTGCTTTGCTTCAGGCATTATCTCTAACAATGGTTGTGATCTCCTCTAAAGTTGGTCCCAAATCCTTTCCAGGCGGTTCCTCCTCTTTGGTCCAAGCTTTCATACAATAGTTCCACCGTAGTTAAGTTCCTGCCTGACTGTTTCAGCTGCAGGCCTCTAATACACATCCTTCTCCCTGTGTCCTGCAAGTCCATTATTGGGAGCAGCGTCCTGCCGTTGCTACTCTTTGGATGCCTTATTATCTCTTGTTTGTCTTAACAACTCTCACCACACCCTTGTATTAAATCACCTCCATTTATCTTCCCACTGTGGACTCTATTCCTGGTGTTCCCCTGGCTAGTAGACTTATCTAAATATGCTTGGCTACAAGTGGTGAAATGAGGAGCAGAATCCAGAACTACCCACTGAAATTGTGTGCTCTTTCTGCTAGAGGTACTGGTGTTTAAAAATGTTAAGTGAATAGTGCAGACAGACGCATTAGAAAGCCAGAGTGGTAAGTAATTGGAATGGTCTGACCTCAGCAGAGATGGCTTTGTGGAAAAGGTATCATTTAAACAATGTCGCAAGTCTCAATGGTGAGTCTGAAAGCAGAGAATCCCTGGGTGGTTAAAGATACCATAATAATTAGTGCCTCTGTATGGTCCACATCCAGTTCTGGGCTACATCCTTTTTTTACTATCTCTAGGACAGTAAAATATGAGAAATCATTTTGATAGATTTTCGAATTTGATAATTACAAAGTGCATATTATGAGAGAATTAGAATGCTGTTGGTGGTCTTTAATCTTATTTTACTATTAGTGATGTTTTAGTTTTCAGTTACCTAACAAGAAAGCACAATTTCTTTGACTGTTTAAAAATCCCTAAACATTGTAATCCAGTCTTGGGTTGAATAAAGGAAATGAAAAAATGACAAAATAATAAAAAAAAAAATTTTTTTTTTTCTGAACTAGTGGTGTCCTGCTATATCTCAATGATTTAGAACTTTCTGAATCAAAGGTCAATAAAGTATTTATAAGAAAAACCTACCTGACTGGGCCTGATTAGCAGTTCACTTCACAAACCCCTCTCTCTCCTAGCTGAAGCATTTCTATTCTCCCATCTCAACCTTTTAATGATTTGGCCCCAATTTCTATCCCAGGTGTCTTTTCAGGCATATTTTTTAAAAGAGTGAATTTTACTTTATGCAAAGTGAATACTCTATAATAGAACTCAAATGACCTCTACCAGATTCATCTCTACAAAAAGAAAGTATAAATACTTTTTTTGTGTTTCTTCCTCCTTGATCTACATTTAGACTATAATTGATCGATTTAAGCTTTAAAATGCTTTTTCTCTTTCAGAACAGTAAAAAGTGACTGGCCTAAAAATCTAATTGACTGAAATGATCAGTTTTACCACAGTTCACTACACTCACTCAGAAAGCTGTTCTTAGTGGCAATTTAACAGAGCTGTCCTTTGAAATTGGCATTTTCTAAGTATTCTCCTAAATTACAGTTGGGCCATAAATACAACAGGTTAAACTAAGGCAGCTGAGAAATCATATAGGTGAAAAATTACAAGGACAGGATCTTTCCACTCAGGCATGTAAAGATTTAATCTCCCAGATTAAAAACCCAGAACATAGTGATTGTGTCAAGATAACAGCATAGAGGATGCTCAGAGGTGGGGTTCCCAGGGTATTCGCAGGGGCCCGGGTCTGTGGCCTGCAGAGGCAGGTGTTTCCCAGTGGGGAGCACAGAGAAGCCCTTTTCACCAGTCTGGGGCCAGCTGTGAGTTTATCTGTGCCATCTTGCTTTCAAGGAACGGCTCCCCAGAGTCTGCCTAAGAGAAAGGAGATAAACCATGTGGGAACTGTACTGCATACTGACAGGAGAAAAAGGAAAAATCATGAAACAGAAAGCAGGCTAGGCAGCTTAGCTATATAAAAGAAGGACCCGTTCTATTAACAGACAGTAGTAGAAGACACTAAAATATCGACTGTTTCAATTTCTGTCCTTTAGCTAGACAGGCAGTACTCTCCTCCCCAGTCAGTGTCTGGGATCTCTCTGGATTCTAGTCCCTGATCCATGCCCAGTACCACTGCCCTCCTTAGGTGGTTATCATCTAGACTGGATCAGATGGTTCTAACGCAGTCTCTCAAATCCATTGTTGTTTCTTTCTAATCCAGCAATCAGAATGATCCTGCTGAAGGAGAAATCTGTCCATTCAGCTCTCGTGCATAACACCCTCCAGAGGCCACACACTGCCCTAAGACCCAGTCCAAGCCCTAAGACCCTCCATGAAGTGGCTTCTGTACACATCTTCGGCCTAAGCTCTCAACTCTCTATCTCATACATGCTGCATTCCAAGCACATAATATACATGGACATCTCTCTTCTTTGCCTATGGCCAGATCTACCTTGGAGAAATCTAATGGAAGCCTGTGAAAAATAATAGTTTTATATTCTTCTTACATGGTAGCTCCAGGGTCTACAGGTACATGTCTTAAAAGAAGCAGGAGGAAGTTGTATGGCCTTTGTGACCTAGATTCTAAGTCTCACAGCATCCCTTCTGTAGCCCTTGATTAGCTGAAGGATTCACAGAGGCCCTCCCAGTTTCAAGAACATCAGTACAACCTCTTGATGCGTATGTGGAGGGAGGGTGATTCTGAAAGAACATCAGGGACTGGAAATGGTGTTGGAGTCATTTTTGGAAAACACAATCTGCCGAAGAGAGGGAGTATAGATTACTTTTTAAAGAAGTTTGATTAAGAAGAGAAGGAAAGAAAGATAAGAAAGAGAGCAAAACAGGATCAAAGTAAACTTTCTTTGACCTGAACATGTGAATGCACCACTGGAAAATGGAATAGTTTGAAAACAAACCCAGGCAGTTAAGAGTTCACACTTTTAGCCACCTTGCTATAGGGAAAAGTCTCCAAACTATTGCCTGCAGACCAAATATGGTCCACTGCCTGTTTTTGCAAGACCCTTAAGCTAAGAATAGTGTTTACATTTTTTAATGGCTGAAAAAAATATTTTGAAAAAAGAATAACATTTTGTGACACATGAAAATTCATGTGTCAGATCCATAAATAAAATATGATCAGAAAACAGGCACACTCATTTATTTATATATTGCCTATGGCTGCTTTCATGCTCCAATGGGAGAGTTGAGAAGCTGCAATAAAAGTCCTGTGGCACTCAAAGCCGAAAATATTTACTCTCTCTCTCTCTCTATAGAAAGTGTTTGCCAAACCCTGGTTCAGTGTCTCTCTGGTAGGCCTATTTGTGCCTTTATACACAAGAAGAATCTGAGTTTCTTAAAAATGGAGTATCCTTTCCACACACAGCAAGGTAAATACCCCAAGATTTTATGCCTTCCTCATAGGTTTTCTATGGGAATTTGAAAAGAGTAGGTAAAATTGTGCTTTTATTCCTGGTCAATATTGATTTATGCTTTATCATTTATACAGCACTAAGTCATCTATTTTTGTATGTTGTGGCTATGTTCCTGTTTGTCATTCTCATCTTAAATACAACTTCCTCAGAGAGGACCCTTGTGACCCTATTTAAAAACAGGTCCAGCCTTGTGCTTTTATTCCTGAACCCACTGAATCTTGAATAGTCCCTTTCTACCAATCTGTACCATGTGCTATCATTCTGTGACTTTGTTTACATGTTTTGTGGTCTACCTCTCCAACACCAGAATACATATCCCATGGCAGCAGAGACCTTGCCTATCCTTTATATTCCCAGAGGCAATGTTTATTTTATATTTTATTCATCTGGCATGCTGCCCAGCTCAATGAATAAATTTATGAATGGAAGAATGTTTCCTCATTTTAACTTTAGCTACCAAAACTAGAATGTCACTTTGATTTCAGCATTATCTGAAGCAAGCATTTCTCCATCACTATTTCATAGAAGACTGATTTGGGGAGGTCAGTCTGCATACCCTGTGGTTAGAATTTAGAGAATAGAGAAAAATCAGGACATTTCCAAACCTGGCAGGGGCAGAACTGGAAAAGGAGAAGGTTACAAGCCCAGAGGCTTCCATACATGAGTGTGCCGGAGGGTTTCTGCAGAAAGGCTCCAGGCAAAGGGATGAGTTGGACTAGACCTGCTGGCTCAAGTCTTCTTTTCCACAGGGACCACTGTCTTCTACCTTTCACAAGGGTGGATGGTGGTCATACTGTGGCAAAAAGGCAGGGAGGGATGCAGTAAAGTTGAGGTGATCGATGTCAGTGACTCAAGAGGAATAGCAGGATGCCAATTGCTGATAAGAAAATGGCCAGAGATGCCCTGGGGAATGAGAATAGCCTCTGAGTTAGAGAAATACTATTCTAAGTCATTGTTGTAATAATTAAAAGGAAGAAATACAAGTTGTTTCAAGAAAGAACATAAATTGATAGCTGGGCTAGGTACAAAGTTCTGGTTTATATGTTAGACTATACTAACTTTGATTGAGTTCTTTAAAATGCACAGGGAAAGAACAAAGTGTGACTGCTTTGAGAACTTTTGTTTTCCCTCCCTCCCTCCCTCTCTTCCTTCCTTCGTTTCCTGTTTTTTCTTTCTTTCGTGTCTCTCAAAAATAATTTTTAAAAATGTCTTTAGTAAAACTCACCAGTTGACTTTCAAACAGTCATTATTTTTAAAAGCCCTGCAAATATATTCTTTCCGAATTTTACTCAAAACTGTGCTATCTCCATCATTGATAAGACCTAAAGCATAGATCAAATGCTGTCACTGATTTTCACTGGTTTCTCAATTCTCTTAGGAAAGTGTCCTATATCCCAGCAGAAAGAGCTAGAAATTCTATCAAACTACAGAGTTAGGTTGATTTATAGTTTATACTAGAGCAATGTATATGCAGTTATTTTCAAGACTATTAATTAGATCAAAACATGTTTATTCCATCCCTGTACTGAATTGCCGAGAGTGTATGTGTGTGTGGCTGTGTGTGTATTTGGGTGTGTGTATAAAGTCATTTCCGCAGATCTGGGATCTTGTTTCTCAACCTTAGAGAACGCTTTTTTTTTCTTTCTGGTTTCTATTGCTCCGGATACTTCAGTTAATAATTGGTCCACATATATCACTTTGCAACATATTAAGAGCTAATGTAACTTTGAGAAAATGCAGCAGGCGGCTATAAATAAGAAAGTTATGAGGGCTGTGGAGATCTGCCACATGCTGATGAATGGTTTTAAGCCTAACCCTTCTTTAGGTTCTTGTGCGGGCAACGTGGGGTTGTGATTAACCTAAATCTTGTCAAAGGGTCCATGTCACCTCTGCAGTGGCAATGACAAAACTTCAGAGATGATGGGTTGAAACAAACAAGGCAAATCATGTTGCAGCTAGTGACTTAGTGTCCCTTCCTGGAGGGTTTTGGGGTCTGATTCCATAGCAAGGGTTCTCTGAAGACAACAGGAGTGGGAAGAATTAGAGGATAAGGAGGAGATTTCTACTCAGAGAACATGGATGGTGAAGGAAGGAAGCTGGACTCAGTCACCACATCCAAGGAGACAGTGTGGGCTACGATGCCAGAGGGAGCCAGTGAGTGGGGAACTGGAGTCTCTCCCGGCAGCTGCATGTATGGCTGCATCTAGTTCGCACAGGTTTCAGCGCTCAGGCCCAAGATGGGTGTATTTTTTCTTCTATTTTAGTTCTCTTTCTTATGTCTTTGAATCAGTCAAGAACAGCCAAAGCTATCTCACTATTTTTCAAATAACCCTTTTCCCCTTCATTTGTCGCTGTGATAAACTACTCCAATGGGTAATTGTGAAACATCAGTTCATTTTTCAAATAGAAGCTTTCTACAAAGAGGCAGCAGGATTCATATGAAAAACAATGGTATTTGGAATGGGGGGTTCAATTCATGGTCTGCCGTCTACAAGGTGTTTGGTGGTAGGTAAGCCATCTTAACTCCTTAGCCTCCATTTTGTTTCTTACAGAATAGGGAAGAGCAAAACAGATGGTGTATGTTATGAATTCAGAACAATTCTAGAAAACAATGGAAAATAAATAAATAAAAAAGGAAAGTGGATCCTCAATCAAAATTAGCTTCTTTACATCCAAACCCTCTCCACTTGACTTTCACTGGCACTAACCAAGTATCAATACCAGGTTAATAAAAAGACGGACTCACGGGTTTGTTTTGAATGCAGGTGATTTACTAGTTGATTTGATTTGCTAGTTGAATTCAGTCCTGAATTTCTGAGGAAACCACTCTAGTTAAACCCTGCAATTCAGAGATAACCTGAAGACATTGTCTACTAATGAAGGGAAAACAACTCTGTCTTTATGGATGAGGTAGCGGAGAGGGGTTGTGGCTCTGAGAGAATTTATTGAGGTTTTCTTAAAGTCTCCACACAGTCCTAGGGCTTGAGGAACTGAAAAGGGAGAATGAATTGAATTTGCATTGATTTCCCTCAAAATACAATCAGATCGGAAAGAGAGGAAACAAATGATTTCTCAAGTAACTCTTTTATTTATCGCTAGACATAATTTTCAGCCCCCAAAGATTCTCACAGCAGAGGCTAATACATAAACACCTAAATGAACTGCAATTGTGGAAGCATTCACAGATGTGGAGGAAATGGATTCCAGGAGTAAGGTGTTCTGACTCTGGCCACCAAGAAAGTTTCAATTTATCAAAAGATATCAGCAAATAGATAAGACTCTTGATAAGTTCTGAACTTGTAAGTCTCACTATGCATTGGCTAGCGCCTCACCAATACACTCTTCCCACCTCTCACACTGACACCTGCTGCTTAGGGTTGTGAAACTCCTATTGGGAAGGGAAAACATTAGACACCATCCTCCTCTCCCCTAAGAAGTGGCTTTGTCATCAGCACAGTGATGGGGATGTCACTACCTCCCTAAGCAACTCATTCCAACTCTAAATATTTCCAACTAATAGATAAGTTCTTTATGGTCTTTGGCTCCCTGTGATCCTAGTTAGACCCCTAATCAATAAAAGATGAGAAAGACTGTACAGAGAGTGGTGTGCTGGGAAACCTTCGACAACCAACTCTCCAGTGGTTTGCATGTCTGTATGTGTGTGCATACACATATATTTATATTCATATTTATATTTAATCATGTACATTTAACTTTGTTACTATAAAGGATATGTAGCACAAATCAACAAATAATAAAAGATACAATATTCTTTATTATAAGTTCCATATAACCCATTAATTTTCAATGGAATTCAATGACTTTTACTAAACTCTTTTAATTATAAATAACCTATGGTTTCATTTGACAAATGTATATTGGTTGTTATTTTCATTTATGTTAAAGAGTGACAAAAAGTCAAACAACAAAGACACGTCAATGACATTGAGTGACTTATGTTCTTAATTAGATGGTTTTTAAATACTAAAAGAATATTTTCTCATTTTTTGGTGCTATTCATACGTAATGGCTGTCAATGAGACATACTTTTAACTTTAACCTGCATTATTAATATTCTTCTAACATTTTCATGACAATACAATCAATAAAACAATAAAAAAATATCTGATTTGCAGCATTTGCTGATTTCCATGATGTAAATATTCCCACCTGGCAGATTTCAAGCTACCAACATGACTTCATTGATGTAGGATCTGGAAAAAAATGTGTGGCAGCACATTTTTCATTTACACCACACTGATACAATAGACATACATAGTCTCAAGAGCATGGATCATAATAATTAAATGCAGTGAAATAATTAGTAAATTACAGTTTTGAATTTATTATTTTGGATTTTCAATGTAGTATGTTTAATTTGAAGTTTATGTAATTTCATTATGACTGTGCTTAAAACCGGCTCACAAAATTTCTGAAAAATAACTATTAGCTCTTAAAATTAGCTCCAGCATTCTACTGCTTATATAGACCCTATGGCTCAGCCTGCTATTTTACAGATGAGAAACTGAGGCCCCATGCAGAATTGGAAATGATCCAAAATTCAGTAATTTTGCTGTCCTGGGTTTTGTCAGCAGAGCATGGATTTGATTCTCGTTACTGCTACTTCCTCTCTGAGTGTTCCTGAGTAGGTTGCTGTCCTCTCCAAACCTCATATCTTGTCTTTTGTGTTTTATATAAATAATAATTCCTAAATAATAAAATTGTTACAGAGAATAAATAATAGGAATTCCAAGCCATATACTTAGGACAGTAGTTGATATTTAGAAAGCTTTTCATAAATTAAAAATAGTTATTATTATTGGTAGAAGAGTAGAAGAAGTACTAGCAGTAGAGGAAATTCTAATTTTAATTCCCCATTGCAACCCTTTAGGTCTCTGTAGAAAGTTCTCTCATTGCACTAAATATAATTATCTCTAAACTGTACAACCTGAGATCTTTCAAAGTCTCAATACTCATTGTATGCTAGACTTAGCACTTGGTGCTAGAAATACAAATATTTTAAAATTTAGAGCAGTTTTTCTCTTTGCTCTAACCATCTACATTTAAGAGTCTTATCCATTAGGGTTTGTGTTTTTGTTTTGTTTTTGCTGAACTGATTGTATCTAGGAATTAGATTTGAGTTTGAGTGCTGCATTTCAAGAATGTCATTGGCAAACCAGAATGTGTCTAGAGGAGAAGGAATTTGGAAATGATTGTAGTTTGAGAGAGAGTTGAAGGAAATGAGATCATCTGTTCTGGAGGAGAGAAGAATATTAGATGGAAAATCACAGAAAGCATACTGCTTATTTGACTATTTGACCCTGCTTGAGACACACACTTATCATTTATGCTCTCATTGAGCTATTGTGAAAATATAATAAAATACTGAATTAAAGCAAACAGAGTGAATGAATGATGCAACAAAAAAATGTAAAGCACTTTTTAAATGAAATTGTGCTGTTTACTGTAGTCTGCTAAGCCTGAATTTCCTTATTGGTAATAAGAAGATGACAGCAGCCTCCTTGATAAAGATTAAAGTATGTTACAGAAACATTTGACATGTAGCAGGCACTTTATAGATGGTTGCTGTCCTTATTCTACAGCTTTCTAACTGGTTGATTTACACTTAAATCCCTCAGCTGAGGGGAAATGGCAGGAGCTGGATAGCATGCTCCAGGGATCTGTGTGCTGCAGAAAAAGTCACAGATTGGCAGCTCTGGCTTTATTTAAAACAATTTTTGGAAGGATAAGGGAGATTCATAGGAAAAAATCTTGTTGGGACAACAATATAAACGTAAGTAGCCAAAAGACTCACCTCTGATCCTCATGCCTCTAATCTCATGGTGACATTCACTAAGACTGTAAAAATATGGAATGGATTTCTTCTGAAAGCTGGTGAGAAACAGGGCGTATACCTAGGTCTACGTGTGGGTCTGAGCTTATCTGGGAGAAGTGACAAGTGAACCATATAGCAAAGACAGCCAGTCCTCCCAATATCTACCCCTTGACAATGCGCTCATCTAAAAGACTATTTTCGATTCTCTCTTACAGGTTGGTAAGGCCATGTGATTAAATTCTGATCAAAGAGGTATAGGCAGAGTTATTTTCTATAATTTCTGCCAAAGTTCTTTTAAAAAAAAGTCAATATGAGGTTTCTTTTTTTCACTTTTTAAAAAAATCTTTCTTCTGGTCTACAACCACAATATGATGGATGGAATTCTAGCAGCCACCTGGGAATAGGCAGTGACTTTGGGAATGGAAGTTGTGAGGTGGACTTGAATGATAGGAGTTTGGGTTACAGATTACAGAATAACCACCACCATAAACTGAGATGTTTTCCTTCAGACTTCTTTTTGCATGAGAGAGAATCTTAAGCCATAATTTCCAGTCTCCATTACGATAACAAACATGCTCAAAAGTCGTGAAGAAGACTACACCTATCCTAATCATAGAATCCTACAGAATTAAGCCAACGTTGCCAAAATCTCTATGGGAAGAGAGACCCCAAGTGACATCTGGGTTCATTATTAACAATTAATAGTAGGAATATTGACCCAAACCCATGAATACTAAAGTTTCTCCTCAAGTGTCTATATTTTTAAACAGAGATTTTATCACCTGGTGTCCTCTTCTATTAACAAACATTTATATACTGTTTACCATGTCCCAGGTACTTCAAAGATATTGACATATAGAAATGGCATAACAACACTTTAAGTTTGGTACAATTATTGACACTATTTTTCAAGTGAAAATACTCAGGCCAAGATAGGTTAAATAACTTGTCCAAACTCAGAGAGTCAGCAAATGAAAAGTCAAAGTTCAACTGCAGTGTAATCATTTGCTTTTATAGACCACAAATAAGGGATAAGAATCCATTTGCCAGTATTTTTCTTGGCATTTCTTCCTCTGCTTTGTACCAAAATTAACCTAAGCCAATATATTTGCTTAGTTATGCAATTAAAAAAACAACAACAACAACAGCAAAAATCAAACTTGGACTGGACGGCCTGGCTCTAGAGTTGATGTTCTGACCAATCATTCCATGTCGACTTTGTTTTCAAGTAAGAGAAGGGAATCTTGTCACAAAGTTGGTTTAGAAGCCCCTTGCCAACTCAGTTCCATCCTTTGATGCCTTCCTCTCCCACTTTTCCCACAGAAATTTGTTCCCTTTTTTTAAACTGCGGTTATAAAAAGATTTAGATATGACTGCTGACGTTTCTCCTTGACCACCTTGAGGAAATAGCTGGTTTGCACAATGCCCCTATCGTTCAGGGGCACATTTAATGTCAACCATTGTAGAGAAGAAGAAAGAGCAGGAACACCAGTTAGCCAAGATCAACAGGATGTGGCCTAGCCTTCTTCTCCCTGGTATCCAAAGAGTTTTGAGCATTGTTGGGCAAATGTGAATAAGAGTGAACATGAAGATAAGAAGAGACATCATTTCTTGGATGCCTACGACATGCAAGGTACTTTTACATCTTTATCTCTAATCCTCAGGGAAATTTTATGAGGTATTATTATTCGATTTTCTTAGGTGAGAGAACTCAATGCCAGGGTTTAGCAACTTTCAGATCTGAGCCCAGGTTTGACATCTCAGAGTTTCCTTCCCTTACTACATACTACCTGTACATCATATTGAGACTAAAAGCAAAACTATGCTGCAGTAACAATACTATATCCCTGTTTCTTTATTAGGAAAATTCTAAAACATAAGAAAGCATAAAGAAAAATGGAATGTAAACTCTTGAATCCATAACTCAATTTAGGAAATTAAAAAGCAGCTCACTGATGATTGTAGCTCTTGCTGATGACAGTGCACTTCTTCCTTCTAGGGGCATAATTACTTTTCATCATGTCATCTATGAAGCATCCTTCTTTGTATGTTGGGTCATAGTGACAATTTGAATCATCCTCTTCTTGTCCATCCAACTCTCACTGTAAGTGTAAAAACTGAGACCCAAAGAGGAGAAACACCTTTCTCAAGTTCAACCAATCCTATCATCCAAGTTTGGGAGCCCATTCCAGTGTTCCTTCAATATATCATGCTGCTCTTGTAAAAATTAAATACTCATTTGCTGCAAGTATCTCTTTTCATTTATTTTCCTAAATGATGGAATTGTAGTGATTGAATTTGTTTGGAAACTATGGTAGAAAATATAAATTTAACTTGAGTCACTCTATTGTTAATTCATCAGAGATTCTAAATTATTTTTTCTAAGAGTAAACTGAAAAGTGTTCCAATCTTATTTAGCAATAAGAACTAGAGGGAACACGTAGCCAGGGCATGGAAGAAACACCATTTTCCCCTCTTTTCTCTCTTCTCCCTAACATTCCTAACACAGAGGGATGAGTTTGGACTTGACAAATGACTGCCTGGATGAGAGGGCCCCAGTCATTACCCAAATCCACTCAGAGGAGGAATGTACCCTCAAGAAACGGGCCTGGTGAAAAGTGTTTAGAAACAGCAAGGCCCTTCTGATTCCATTTATCAGGATGGTAGTGGTGTCTTTTGAAGTGGCTTCCTTCAGCCTTGGCAGGAGCTCAGAGTGCCACCAGCATAGGAGGAACTGCCACCCACAGCCTCCATGAGGCTCCTTAAGGGGCGGGGGCAGGGGGTACCTCACAACTGGAGCAGGGCCTGCTGGAGACAAGGCTGCACCCGGGAAAAAGAGAAGAGACACCCGCTGACTCATGCCTTTGGCCACTTCCAGATTATTAGGAATTTCCTGGACCAGGGATTGTGCACATAGTTTTCCTTCTGGGATAAAAGAAGTTATGGGCCTTTTTCTTAAATAAAAGGGAAGGAATAGACTTCTCTACCACAATGTTTTTGGGATATTAAATATACTAGCTATGCATATTTTCCATTAGCCCCTTCAGATCCACTTTTCACCCTTCTCCACCCTGCTGTGCTCCCTAAAATTCTGACTGCACATGGATGCTATCGATGAGCTCCCTTGCCATCAAACAGCCATTGTCTTTGGCCAGCTGGAGACACTAGTAAGAGATATGAATGGCTGGAAAAAGTAAGGTCAGGATATTTATTCCTGCATCCCTCCTTTTGCCAACTTCCCATGGATCTCTTGAGCCACTTTCCAGTGATCAAGCCGCTAATAAGCAGTTATCTCCATAGGGCAACCCTGTCTTCTAAGAATGCCAATCAGAGTGGCCCTTGGAGTGGGCACATGACCTAAGCTAAGCCAATCTGATTTCTTCCCTGGAAGTTTGACTCTTAAACCAAGTGATGCAGAACTGCAGAACAAGTAGGGTCTCATTGATGCCTGTGTTGGCACCTTGAAAATAAAGTGTTCAGTGTCTCCTGATAGATTGTCAGAGCTTCCTTGGTTCCATTATTTTTCAAGTTCTGGTTCTTCAGGATTTTCTTTAACTCTGTGATTCATTTACATCCAACTGAAAAGGAAGCTATAACTAAAGAAATTGAAGCTCAGAGCATTAAAGTAACTTGTCCATGGTCGTACAGCTAGTAAGTAGAAAAATCGAGATTCAAATTCCGGTTTGTTTCTGAAACACCATGTTGCATAGATGGAGTCAGGTTTTAGTAGTCCATGATGTGTACAAAGAGACTTAAGGAATGAAATCTTGGAGTTAAAAACTGAGTGGGATGATGGAAGACATCTGCCTAGTATCTGGAAAAAGAGAAGAAGGAAGCATAAAGAGCAATGTACCAAATTGCTAGGGCAGATAGAATTATATTTTGTACAGCACGTGTCCTCCAGAAGAGAAACTGATTATAACTGTATGAAACTATCATCATTTGCATAGGACTTTTCTTGTTGATTTTTAATTCTTTTTCTCCTTATGTTTCATAGCTTGGTCTCTCTTCTGAGAGTGACTGGAGAAGGAAGCAGGTAGATATATCTGACTGACAATGGGATTTTATTGTATGTTGTATTTTTTCTAATTTTCACATTTATCCTATGCAGGGACTATTTTTGTTCCATTTTTCCATTAAGGAAATTAAGGCTTCATTTTCCAAGGTCATATACAATAATTGTAAAAGGCAGAATCAAGACTCAGACTTGGGTCCCTGTGTTCTTTATTTGCTAACATTCCTCAACAAGGATGCTACTGGCATCAAGGGTGATCTGGGGAGACTACTCTGTGTAGGTTGCTTATCATCCTTGGCTCTCTCCCACTTAATGCTGTTGATACCATTCCCAAATCCTTGAGATAATCACAAAATTACTTCCCCTACTTGAGAACTTCGAAACCAAACAAACCTATTAACATATATTTTCTATCCCTTTTTTCTTCTTGAATTCCCACACCCATCCTTTTTTTTTTTCTAAATATATTAAACAACATCTTTGATGCCATTCTTGAGAAGTAATAGCTGAATATAGCTAGCAGAGAATGATTGTGCAGTTCTACACAAGGAAATCCTGGTACCTGAAGACAAAGAGTCTCCTAATCTCTAATAGCTGCCCGTGAGATGATAGGAGTGAGGAGTCATAATTCTAGAGACCTAATTCTAGAGACATAATCCTTGGCACCTAGGTAATTCTGTAGAATGCTCTAATTTGGTTGAAATTTGAATATATACATTAATAGTATCACATAATTTAAGACCTTAGTTATTTTTTAATTTAATTTTTTGATTGACAAATAATAATTGTGCATATTCTTGGGGTATATAGTGACGTTTCAATGCATATGATGTATAGTATCAGATCAGGGCAATCAGCATGGCTATCATCTCAGATGTTTATCATTTCCTTCTGTTGGGAATATTCAATATCCTCCTTGTAGTTATTTGAAACTATGTAATATATTATTGTTTACTGTAGTCACCCTACCATGGTATAGAACACTGGAATTTACTCCTACCTATCTCATGGTAATTTTCTAACCTTTAACAAATCTCTCCCTACCCATCCCTTCTCCAAACCCTCTTCAGTCTCTAGAATAATCTGTTCTACTTTTTACTTTTATAAAAACTTAGTTATTAAACAAAAATTTATTGAGCTTATAATATATACCTAGTCCTGTCATAGTCACTGTGAATTTAATGGTCTCTTTGTCCACTTGGGCTACTATAAAAGAGTAACATAGACTGGGTAATTTATAAATAATGTAAATTTATTTCTCACAGTTCTGGAGGCTACAAAGCTCAAGATCAAGGTGCCGGCAGATTTAGTGTCTGGTGAGGGCTCTGTCTGCTTCATATTAATAGGTGGTGCATTCTTGCTGCATCCTCATATGTCAGAAAGGCCATGTGGGTCTCTGTTATAAGTGCACTGATCCCATTCATGAGGACAGGGCCCTATTGATCTAATTACTTCCCCAAAGCCTCTCCTTTTAATACTTTCACACCGGGGATTAAGAAAGAGTCAACATATACATTTTGGGAGGACACAAACATTGATACCACAGTAAGTAGTAAACAAAACTGACAAGGTTCTGGCTCTCATAGAGGTAAGAAAACACAAATTTAAACAAGCAAAAAAAAAATAAAGTACTCAGATATTGCTGAGTAACATATTTATAAAATAATAAATGTGGTACTAAGGTTAAAAAAATAACTGGTGAATTTTCAATAAGTGGTACCAGGATAACTAGATCTCCACATTCAAGGGGATAAAGCTGTACCTCTACCTCAAATCACATACTTAAATTAACTCAAAATGATAATAGACCTAAATTTTAAAAGCTAAAATTATAAAACTTTTGGCAGAAAAAATAGGAGGAAATACTTTTGATCTTGGGTTAGGAAATGGTTTCTTACAAAAGACACCAAAAGCATAAGCAATCAAAAAATAATTGAATAATTGGGCTTCATCAAAAGTAAAAACAGAATATTCAGGGAGGAGACAAGATGGCGGATGAGAAAAGCCACCAGTCAGAGTGTCTCTGCAAAAAAGATGAATTTTAGAAGAAAGAAAAAAAATAAGCTAGCAGAGAAACATAGATTGGGTGAGGGTCGGAAGGGTGCCTGAAACTACAGGAGACTCCATGGGAAGACGTTGCGGAGGAGAACTGGAAGGAGAAAGGTCCGAGAGGCTTGGAGACCAGCGACAAGGGTAGGTGGAGCGGTTAACTTTCCCCTCCCTTGCATCTCGGACTGCTGGTGGGCTCCTCACCGGTTGGAGAGACCTGCCGACACCAGCCCAGAGACAGCTGCCACCAGTGGACAGTGGCCTCTTGCGGACTCAGCGCCGGGCTCCTAGCCCCCTCGGGGCACCTCCCAGGGCGCAGACCCAAGCCTATCGGCAGACGCCATGGTGATCCATTCTCTCCTTCCCCCTCCCTACATGTGGGTGCCCAGAGAGACAATTTAGCCATCACACGGAGGCATCTCCAAGGAACGGGACCTTTCCTTTTGGGGCCCTACAGCAGACTGAGGGGTACTCAGACTGCAAGTTCCCTACTCACCAGCCCTCCCAGGTGCTACTTGCCTGGGGACTCCAGGACACTGGGGCAAATCTCAAGGTGGAGTGAAATCGATCCAGCTTGGGCACCCTGTAGGTGATTCAAGACCAGCACCCCTCCCCCTGGAAGGGTCAGGGATTGATCTCCAGGGTCCAAGGGACAGGCCTGCAGACTAGACCCCATACACCCAGGACAGGATCGCATTGTCCCAGGGCACAGAAGAGAGATCTGTGAGCCTACTAAGGAGTGTGTGCCTTCAGGGGCAGATCAGCGTGCCGGAGCAGCAACCATCCTCCCAAAAGAGGGCTGTGCACCCAGCTCAGACTACGATCCTAGGTAGGGAACCTCCCGCCCACGGCCCACCTCACAGCCAGGGGAGATCCATCAGCCTGAGGTCCCACCTGCTGGCAGAGGCTTGGGAGAGGACATGAAGAGGGGGAGTGTGGATGAGAGCCAGACCTGCTCCAGAGTGCGGGTCTTGGACAGCCCCAGCCCCCAAGCCCAGACTTTCAGCTGAGTGGACCCATTTCAGCCCCTCCCAGCAGCTTTACACAGAAACAAACACTAGAACTTTGACCCTGCTAACAGCAGTTGTGGAGCCTGAGGGCAGGCTTACCCAACCCAGCCCCACCCAGACTCACTCCCCCCACTGAGGTGGAGCATAAGGGCACACCTGGAAATCCCAGGGCCCCACCCACCACTCAAGGCACAAGAGGGCCTCTCTAAAGGAATAAGAGCAAGCTACAGGACCCAAAAACAGCACTGCAGCTTGCTCCTCCCTGCAAGTGCCACCTACTGACAGGGAGGTCATCCTGCACACCCTTTCACTGCATCTACTGATTCATCATAAAGAGTGTGGTCGAATCACACTCACAAACACCACCTACTGGCTCAGAGACTAAACAGGGTGTGCCATTATCCAAACAAAAATCTAAAGGCAAGAAGGAACAACTGATCCAGAAGGGAAGGAACCAGCGAAAGAACTCTGGAAGTATGAAGACTCAAACAGAAAGCACACCCCCAAAGAGGAACAACAACTCCCTAGCAATGGACATCAACCAAACTCAGAACACTAAAATAACAGAAGAAGAATTTCAAACATGGATTATAAGAAAACTGAATGATATGCAAGAAAAAATGGATAACCAACACAAAGAAACCACAAAAAAAAAAACCAGGACTTGGAAGAAAAATTCACTAAAGAAATTGAAATATTAAAGAAAAATCAAACTGATCTCCTGGAAATGAAGGACTTATTCAGGGAACTACAAAACATCTTGGAAAGCCTCAAGAACAGGGTAGATCAAAC
>NW_012147886.1:1027187-1031272 GCF_000956105.1 Propithecus coquereli | reverse complement strand
AGCACCACATGTACTCACCATCAAATTGGTATTAACTGATCAACACATAAGTGCACATATAAGAATAATATCTATTGGATGTTGGGCAGGGGGGACGAGGAAGGGGGAGGGGTGAGGGAGGGAGGAGGGGACGGGTATATGCTTACACAAAGAGTGCAATGCACACCACCCGAAGGATGAACATATTTGAAACTCAGACTTAGTGGGGGAGGGGGGACAAGGACAACATATGTAACCTAAACATCTGTACCCCCATAGTATGCTGAAATAAATAATAATAATAAAGTAAAAACACTTGTACTTCAAAGTAGAATACCAAGAAAGTGAAAAGACAATCCACAGAATGGGAGAAAATACCTGCAAAACATACACTTGATAAAGGACTTATATCTAGAATATATAAAAAACTGTTATATGTAGGTTATTTTTTACTTGCTTTCATTTGCATTTTCTTCCTTCTCTGAGATCCATTTTTTAAAATAGTCAAAGAATTTAAGTAGGCATTTCCCTAAAAAAGAGATACAAATGACCAGTAAGTACAAGAAAAGATAGTCAACAACATTATTCATTAGGAAAATGCAAATCAAAACCATGATGAAATACTTCCTCACACCCGCTAGGATGACCATAATTTTAAATATGGAAAATAACAAGTGTTGGTGAGGATGTAGAGAAATTGAAACCATCACATGTTGCAGTGGAAATGTAAAATGGTGCAGCCACCTTGGAAAAGAGTTTGAAGAGTCCTCTAAAAGTTAAATATGGCGTTATCATATGACCGAGAAATTCCAGTCCTAAGCATATACCCAAAATGAAAACACATTTCCACAGAGAAATTGTACACAAATTCTCATAACAGCATTATTCACAATAGCCAAAAGGTAGAAACAACCCAAATGTCATTCAACAAATGAACTAATGAACAAATTGTGGTATGTACATACAATGGAATATTATTCAGCCACAAAATGGAAGAAAGTACTAATATATGCTACAACTTGGATCAATCTTGAAAACATTATGCTAAATGAAAGAAACCAGTCACAAAAGACCACATATTCCATTTAAATTAAATCCCAGAATAGGCACCTCCAAGGAGACAGAAAACTGATTAGTGGCTGCCAGAGGCTGGGGAAAGGGAGGAATGGGAAACTATTGCTAATCAGTACGGGATTTCTAAAAATGCTCTAAAATTAGATAGGGTTGATGGTTGCACAACTCTTTGAATATACTAAAAATCACTGAAAGGGTAAATCTAAAAGGGTAAATTTTATGGAAGATGAATTATATCTTGATAAAGCTGTTCATACTGAATTGATGTATGTGTATGGAGAGTTTAGTAAGGAAAAAGGTTTGTAAAAGTGTGCATATATGCATGTGTATGTGTTTTTTAGAAAATCTGAAGCAAAAATTCTGTGATGTAGAATGTAATGATTGAGCGGAAGCTCTGCTGCCAGACTCCTTGGGTTCAGACTACAATGTCACCACCTCCAAACTACATAATTTCAGACAGTTTAGTTAACCTCTCCGAATTCCAGGTTCCTTATCAGTAAGCAAAGCAAGAGTAGCACTTGCCTTATATGTGTGCACCTGTGTGTTTGTGTGTGTGTACTAAATGAAACAATGCTTACATTGTTCAGTTTATGTTATCAGCTATTATTGTTCTCATGGTCATTATTATTCTCACAACAGGCTTTGGGCTTAGTCTGAACCAGCATGGGGTGAGGGAGGTGACCAAAGACCGGGGCCTCTTTCCCTTCCCGTTGCCATTGCTCAGATTGCTGGTCCCTGTTGCTTATTTTTCTTTCCCTGTTCCAGTCTCTAGAATTCACTCCTCATCCCTGCACCTACCTCCCAAGTCACCAGGGATTGCTTTGCTTTGGGAATGAACTTGCACAGGAAGGAGGAGTGATGGGGACCAGCTGAGTACCACTTCCACCCCCAATATTCTTTTCCTCCCTTGTTCCCCAAAATGGGTCCCCGAATCTGCTTTACCCTCCGTGTAACCTCCCAGGAGGTTTCCTGAAATATCTCTTTGGTAAATCTCTAACCTATGCAAAACCATGTGTTGGTTCAATAGATACAGTCCATCCCACTCTGGGAAGAGCGATGCCAAGGTGGATAAGGAGGAAAACACAGTGGTGTGAGGATCATCCTCGAGGCTCTGGGAAGAAACAAAACATGGACAGTAAAGACAAGTGAACACCAAATGCGTCCAAAGACCCCCCACAACCAACGCTTGGTGCCCAGGACCCTGAGCCTCCAGCCACACTTGCTGCTCTTCACCCATTCCCTGTAGGGGCTGCTGACTGAGCCACAACAGCCTCAGATTAAGGGGCTTTGGCAGCCCCTACTCTCTCTCTGGTTGGGGGGCTGGAGAAAAGCACAGATGGGGAGTTGCCCTCCTGCCTCTAGTCTCTGAACTCATTTATATAACACTCGTGAGAAACTTGTTCACTGAGCACTTGAGAATGAGCAAATCACAGGGGGACCTACACTAGCAACAGAGGCAAACAGATAGATGTCCACATAAGGGACATATCGGAGACACGGGGGTGACTTCGTGAAGAGGCAGCATTGGAGCTGCTAGGAGACCCTCTGCTGAGAATTAGTATTCCCTTTGGCCTCTCATATGTCAGATGTTTTATACAAATAAACTAATTTAACTAGTTTGAATCCCGCTCTGTGTCCAAAATTGGTCTTCTTTGTACTTCACAAAACTGTTAGTCAAAATGGGGCTGCCCTGGAAGTGTTTGAGGAGAGATGGAGGAACTTGGCAGGAATATTACTTGGCTGGGGAGGAGAAACGGGATTTATAAACTGATTTTCAGAACACGGCCTCTTAGTAAATTGTGACAATAAGTACGCAATTTGGCAGAGTTTATAGGCAAGGCTCACCTTTAGATGGGCAAATATTTCCCGAACACCCTCTTTATGCCACGTGCTGGAAAGACTAGATTGAACAGGCCCCCTCTGCCCTGTTCCCTGCTCTCAATGCGCCAGTTGTCAGGGCAGGGAATCCGAGACCCACTGCCTTGTTTGCCATGCGAAGCCTTCACAGAACCTGGGATGACCCTCACTCCACCTGTTAGCAAATCTCTCAGTATACATCATGCGCACCTAAGAAAAAAACAGCCAGAAGAGGAGGGGATTAGGGCATCTATGTTGGAGAAATGGCAAAACCACAAGAGCCTCTAAGAGTCTGAAGATAATTCAGAGAGTGTAATGTGATAAAGAATAAGACCCAACAGAGAGAGAGAGAGAGAGAGAGAGAGAGAGAGAATGAATACGAATGTGGAGTGGCTTTAGAGAGGGTTTCTTCATTGGGAAAATTTATGAAGAAGGATTTGGCAAGCAGGCATTGATGCTTCTTTTTCCTACATCTGTTTTCTCCCCTCTGCTTTCTGTCAGCAGAGCTGTTAGTGCAAAACTGAGAACTGACGATAGCTCTGCCATTATTCCATGTAATGTCTACCCCTGAGTTCGAAGGCCCAGTATGTAAAGAGAACACACCAAGCAGAATATTAGCCAACGATGCTCATACAATAAAGGAATTGTAGCAAGAAGATCAGAGAGCCAGCCCGGCCTTTAGAATTATAGGGCCACCTTCCGTAGCCAAAGAAACTAACTTCGAGCATCTACCATGTGTAAAATCCATAGATTTCCACTTCCATACCTGGGTCTCCTTGTTCAAACAATTCCTCAATTTAAAATTAATTGGCTATTGTTTCTAAAGGGTTCATTTTATGGAATGACAGCCATGTACTGAGCACCAGGAACTTTGCCAGATTCTCTATGTGGCTTATTTAATTTAACCCTCGCAACAAACCTGAAAGTTAGGTGTTAGAAACCTTTGTTACTCATGAGGAAATAAAGGTTCCAAGGGACTATAGCAAATGCTTCAAGCTAGACAGTTGAGAAGTGAAGCCATACTTCAATTCAAGTTTGTAATTCAAAAACCTTTGCTTTTTCTTAGAAAATCATTTCTTGCTCTCACCATGTATTAAAACAAAATCCATAATTCTACATAATATAAGCTGAAAACAGGAAAAAAGCGTCTATGTTCCCCTGCACCATAAAAGGAG
>NW_012147886.1:1013219-1013782 GCF_000956105.1 Propithecus coquereli | reverse complement strand
CTTCTCGCTCTTTTTCTTTCCTTTTAGTTAAAAGAAAATGCTTTCCACTTAAAGAGAATGCTAGACAACAAAGCTTGACATACTACTTCTCATCAGCAGAGTCTAGAAATAATTAAATAATAGTCTTAGTGAAATTGGGCTTGGCTCAGCCATCCTCAGAGAGTAGGGAATAAATATTCAGATCTGGAAGCTACAGTAGATTTGGATGTTGTCAAGAAGATAGAGAAGTAGAAGAATACATATTTAATGACAGTTTCTAGTAGATAAGCAGAAACACTTTTTCTAAATTATTAACTATAATAATTATAGTAATAATGATGATGATGATAGGCTATTAACCATGTGCCAGTTCCAGTTGGGGACACATCCTGTACATAATGTCATGTAATGCTGATAACAGTCTATTTTATTCACATCGGTATCCAAAGGGCTTTGTTTAAAGAGACACGTGAAGCTATGAACTATTTATGGTAGGTCCAACTCTCACAGAAGCTAAATGAGAGGCAGATGTGGGGGATAGCATTGTAGTTTCTGGTGAGGACATAAGAGGAAGGGTTCAGGCA
>NW_012147886.1:1010087-1013169 GCF_000956105.1 Propithecus coquereli | reverse complement strand
GATATAAATAAATAGTAGTTAATAATTATACTTGTTTTGACTTTCCTTGTAAATAAAAACCTCCTTTGTTCCAAAATTTGCTCCAGTTGCTGGTTTAGAAACCTGTTGTCCCTGTGAATATGAGATGTATAAGACGAAGTAGAATATGTGAGTCTTGCTCTCAGGAAATTTACAAATTGTTGGGGAGATAATAAAATAATAAAATAGTGTGTCATGGTAATTATAGTAGTTGTGAAATATTAATAAAGGCCAAATGTATACAGCAACTTTTGTGGAGAGTGAGAATTCTAGAGAATGAGTAGAATTTAGCAAGGAGGAGAGGTGGAGAAAGGGACCATCAGACAGAATCTCATGGGCCACAGCAGGACAGAGCAGCTACAAGGAGACCATACTGAGTTGTGGTGCTGAGTTGAACAGTAGAAAGTGAAGTTAGCCAAGGGATATGTGATCCTGTTGGAAAGAGCAGTCTATCTGGTTTCTTTTTTCAGTTGTAATCAGTTTGTAACAGAATTTGACTATGTTTTAAAAGATTAGATGTGATTAGTCCAAATGTTATTCTAAACTAGGGAAAACCAAGAAGAGAGTAAAGTTTGAACTTGGCACCAACAATTTGTATAATTCATTCCTGTTTTCATTTGCACATTCATTCATCAATCCTATCAGTTTTTCAGCCACTAAATATTTTTTATTCTTTCATTGAAAAAAATATTCTCAGTCTCTGTGATGTGCCAGGCACTTTGCAAAGGGTCGGGGATATAAAGGTGAACAAGTTGATCCCTGTCCCTGTGTTACATTCATAGAGTGGAGGGGGAGACCAAACCATCACACAGTTGAACAGGCTGAGAGCTGTCATGGGGGGTGTAAGCCAGGTGTGAGGGCTCAAGGAGGGAGCAGCCAGTGCCACCTGGGGCACAAAGTCAGTGGCATTGAGCTGATCTCTGGGGCTGGAGTAGAGTTTATCAGTTTGAGAAGGTGGATGAACAAAGTGTGGAGTACTCAAGACAAGATGGTCTCGTAGGATTGGACCCACAAGGAGGACTGGTATGTACTGGGGTGATCTCATCAGATTGATGTGTATTGGTGTGTCTTTTATAGCCGTTCCCCCTTTTAGGGTGGCTTTCCACTGTAGACATTCAGTCTACTTTCATCCCTCCTGTATCAACGCATGCTTGGAGCCACCAATCAGAGGCCAGCTGGCTATCACCTGGACATCTGCACTATATGGAATGTAATCATATAGGTGACATTTTTAGAACATTATATGCCAGACTCTGTTCTAAACATTTTTACTTATTTCATCCACACAATATCCCTCATAATATCTTCTTATTTTGCAACTGAGGAAGCTGAGGCCCGGAGCTGTTAAGGGAATTGCCTGAAACACTTGGCTACTAAATAATGAGATTGCTACATAGTGATTCAAACTTAGGCAGCAGACTCCACAGCCTGAATTATTGAATGTTCAATCCCTTTCTGCCTTTAGCTTGCTGGAATTAGGAAGAGAAACCACAACTCTGGACTACAGTAACTTAACACTGACAGTTACTCTCCTAGAGCATGCAAACTAACTCGGTAGAGAATACAGAAAAGTGAAAATCATCACAGAATAGTCAACTGTTAAATTTTATGGTTTTTAGTGTAAACATAATTGCAGAAGTTCAAATGAGGGAGTAACCACATCACTTTTTTTCCTGGTAAAATAGGCTATGTGTTCATAGTCAAATAATATATCATCCCATTGATTGGGTGGCTTTTTCTACTTCAAGATGAATAAGAGTGGGATTTTTGGTTTGTTCACACTTATCTAAGATGCAGAATAAAATTATTTGGTATTTAGCAAGGCTTCCATAATTATGACTTAGGTAAAATTTCATCTTTTAGATAATAAAATCCCTGGGGTTGTTTAAGGCATCTCCTCATCGTGAAGCTGGAGAAGCAGAGGATGCCCCGCAGGTACAGCAGGGGGACAGATCCAGCCCTCTCGTCAGCCGTCCTTGCTGCAGCATTAACACCTCAGTTAAGTGCAGTGGCTATCGGTGGTTGCATAAATCCACACCTAGAAGATGTTCAGTTTGATCCTACCCAAAAAAAGTATTATTAGAGGAAGTACTCAGCTATAGAATTAGAATGGTCGTGGTACTTCTGTTTTTATGATGGCCTAAAACTGATTCTTCATGTGGGGTCAGTTATTTAACCTCTGCATGATGTTCCATCACCACTTAGAGCTGAATTCCTAAAACGATGGTTGGGAAACCATAACCAGCCCTACAATGTGTTTTGCTTAGTTTGCAATATTTTAAATGAATAAATGAATGAATAATGAATGAACAATAAATACTCAAAGATTTCCATAAAAATACTTTTTTTTTCAAATTCATTTAAAAATCAGAAGACCTAGCAACAATAGTCCACATTCCTACATGGCAACAATTCACTGTAGCTGAGTTGAAGCTACACAGTTTAGATGGGACTTGTCCATTCCCCAAGAATGTGGTCTATTTCATTCAAGTTATCTGTCTGGCCTCAGTCGGAATTTGTTTTTTGAATACTGATTTAGAACATTGGGGAAAATGACTCCTGATCTTTATATGCTCTACAAAATTTTTTATAGCTATATACTAAATTATAACTATGTCAAAGCTAATGACTGAACTACAGCAAATTCATGCAACAAGGGTTAAGTAACCAGCATATGTGCTTTATTTCTATTCAGGGTTCTGTATAGTCTTTTATTTCCAAACATAAATCAATTCCCTTCAGAAGAGTTTCTTTATCAATCAATATGATTAATGCAAGCAATTTTATATGAACCACCTAGTTACCTGGGATGAAATTCAAATATTCCTGCAATGTACAAAGAATTCTCAGAATAATCAGAAAAGAAATCATTAACTAAATGATTAACAAAGAGAATAACTCTTTAAATAAACTATTATGTGTATGGACAAATGTGTAAAAATTGCACTCAACAACTGGAAGAAAGTCTAGATTCATGGAAGACCCAATATAATTAAATCTTATCTTAAAATATAAAAAAGCAAAAATATGACTTGTTAAGTTTACAGTTGGGATATGAGTATCA
>NW_012147886.1:1005057-1006622 GCF_000956105.1 Propithecus coquereli | reverse complement strand
AACTCTCACAGAAGCTAAATGAGAGGCAGATGTGGGGGATAGCATTGTAGTTTCTGGTGAGGACATAAGAGGAAGGGTTCAGGCAGCTCCAGGTATAAAGTCAGGCAAGATATCAGAGAGTAACCTTAGTTCCAATGCAAATGTCAATTTAATTTGTTTAATCTTGCCTTCAGCAAAACATGCTTTGACATCAACCGTATGCTAATGATGATAAAGCAATAAGAATAATTACAATTCATATTTATAGCACTGTGGTAATACTACTATGAACAAGGATCTTGGGACTAAGAGGAAGATCTAGTCTATGGTCATCCAGTGATGCCCTCGTGGGCCTGAGATTGGGAAAAAGTAGCCCATATACCAAGTATTTTTTTTCTTCAACATTCACCCTATGTAAAACATATACTAAGTACTTACCAATCTTTTGTTTCCATATAGGAAAAATGAGGCCTTACAAGGAAAAATAACTTGCTCAAGGACGCATGGTGAGCTAGCAGCAAAGTCATAATCCTCATCAAGTTGTTGAACTCCTGCTATTACATTTTCAATGTGCTAAGGTACCCTAGATCAGAGATCAGATTGACACTTGGGCCAGTTGCTCCTTCAAATGTCGAAACCAGGTTCATTCCCCACTGATAACAATTCAAGAAAGACATCTGGAAAATTTCCTTCACAGTGTGACAAATAGGCAAGAGAGTATGTATGACAATCTCCACCCATTCCACTTTTTGAAAAGTCAGTGCCTAAGGGACAACAGCACTTTCTCTGGGTGTAAGAAGTTGAGGTCAGGCTGCTTTTCAAGGCTCCTTTTCTCCCTCACACATGAACTTTCACATCAAGCAACTCTTACCTGCAAATGCCAACAAAAAGAAAGGAAGGGTACTTTGATTTATTTTATTTCTGAGAAGCATGGGGTTAATGAATTGTGCACTTCCTATCATTTTTAAGGCTATTTTAGGATGGCAAAAAGATTACCTCCAGGGGTCTTGGGATACTTTCTAAAAATAATAATAAAATAAAAGCAAACAGTTAAAGTGTCAGCCAGCAGAGTACAAAACAGAGCATGCAACCAGGCATCTGGATAGCTGGGTTTTAGTCCTGGTCAGCATGTGATTTGGGGCAAGAAACTAGGGCCCTCTGGGCTTGGTTTCTCCATCCGTAAAAAGAGGAACTCTAATATCTCTTGCTGTTCTGCTCTCCACAGCTGATAAACTACAAATATATATAAAGTAGACAAAGTTACACTAGAGCACAGCCACAAGTGTCATCTCTGGACTAGAGAGTTAGGGTTTATAGCATGAGATTATAGAGCCAATGAATCCACAAGGGTCTTTATATTCTAGTCAACTGCCAAAGGAACATTGAGGGGAAATTCCACTCTCATTCCCAGGCTGTTTTTTTTGCTTTGTTTTGTTTTTATGAATCCTCATCCAATTTAAGCACATAATATTGCATATCCGGTACCTAACATTTCCCACCAAAATAGAACACATCTGTACCTTCATAAACTTTTCGGAAGAGGTTGCTTAAAACCCACAAATTAATAAATTAAAAGTGCAAGGCAC
>NW_012147886.1:1002550-1005007 GCF_000956105.1 Propithecus coquereli | reverse complement strand
TTTAGCCACCTGGTGAAATCTTATCATCTGTCAAAATCCACATCAAGCAGCTTCTGTGAAGTCTTTAAGCAAAACTCCTGTCTTCTTTGTAGCTCCCTCAATCTTTGGCTGTTTGGCTGTTGTATTTACTTCACTAAATTATGATTATTAGTTTCATGCTCATCTTTCAGTTAAGATTATGAACAATGTGATAACAGTGAGTCAGCCATGGATTTGTGTGTGTGTTTGTTTGTTTGTTTTGGTCTCACACACTCAGCACAATGTCTGGTCAGTGAAAAAAAATAATACTGTTGAAAGAATATGTAGATGGATATATAACTGAATGGATGTTAAATAGTTAAGTGTTAAGCTGTGCACGTAGCACGTTTAGGTGTGGTCGGAATACTTAGAACTGAATTCTGGATTTGCTACCAATAGATTTAAAATATTGAGCCAGAAATTTTACAGGTGGACACCTACATTTCCTAATCTATTTGTGTAATGGGGCTTTTGTGAACATCCAACAACATACTGCTTATAAAGTAACATGAAAGTGTTAAGTGCTCATCAAGTATACAGGCTTATGGAGATGAAGAATTCCATCATTTTCAAAACCTGGTAACAATACTTTGCTTTCTTTTTGACAGTTATTTTAAATGAAACTTGAAAATATGGCCAATCACTTTCTTTTTTTTAAAATATATTTGTCATTTGGGGCTTTCCCAGCAGAGACATTCCTTAGTATCAATCTTGTTTCCAGGGCACTATTGTGAAAAACCAAGATGGTGGTGTATGTTTCAGGTCATTTTTGAAGTCATTTTTTGGTGGGAGCTGAGGATGGAAACAAAAAACTTCCAAGGTCGTGGGAAGACATTTATTTGAGGGCTTTTGATTAAGCAATGCAAAATAAATCTAGGCAAATTCTTACCATATTTAGTGAAAAGGTGGAGAATAGATGTTGGGGTGAGAATGATTATGCTAAAATTCTTATCTACCCACACAAAGCAAGTGCCTTTGGTGCCTCAATATTTTCATGTGTAAATTGGGAATGATGATAAATAGGCTTTCAGGTGTTGGGGATTAAATAACATAACCTATCAAGAGCATCTGGTACAGCATCTGGCACATTCCTTTTGGAGGGAAATGTTCAGTTTCCCTACATAGACTGAAAACAGAGTGCTGGATTGGCAGTCCCCATTTAGCCTGAGGGAAGATTTAACCGTGATTTCATGTGGGACCCGGCCCCAGCAGTCTTCAAGAGAAGTCACTGCATCTGGCCCCAGAAGCAGAGCTGACATTTTTGACAGGGCCTTAGTTCAGCTTTCCCTGGGGCGTTGTAACAGAGACAAGATGGGGCAGGTGGCAGTAATTGGCATCAAATCCACTCAGGGATTGGATACAACATGGATTACCGTGGAATTCCTTTTCTTTTTTTTTCTTCAAGAGAGACCTCTATGAATCTTAGCCGGTTCAAAACCCTTTGATAATTATTTCTATCATCAATTACACAGCTGAAGGTTGAAAGGAAAGGCTGTATTCTCTTAGAAATGAGCAGATTTTACCCCATTGTTCCCAAAGAGAACAGTGTGTGTCAGTAGCTACCAGTTTGCTATCACCGTTTTACTGGTCAGACTTACACATTAGTGCTTGCATCCCTTCGTACCACTCTACTTCACCTCCTGACACACTCCTCCATGTAAACTCCACCATCCACGTTCCCAGAACACACCCTGCCCTTTCATATTTCATGCCTTGAGTCTTGCAGATACTTCAACCTAAAAAATAAATAAGTAAGTAAGAATTCTATGCCCTTCCCCACTTCTATAATGTCACACATCTTCAGAAGGCAGCAAAGCTTAAAGGAATGACTATGGAGTTTCATACAAGATAGACTATGGGTAGAATCCCAGGACCACTGCTTAAGAAGCCTAGAATCCAGGGCACATTGTTTACCTTTTCTGATTCTCAGCTTGGTTATGTGCAATATGGGAATGATGTTGATCATGAGGTGTTAAAATGAGGATTTAAGGGAACATATGTAAATGGCAACGTAGACAGTGGCAGAAGTAACCACGGTGTGATTAGGTCTTTGCAGACTAGCCCTGTTCTCTACCTTGAGGCTAATATCAGCATATTATTTCAGGGGGAGAGACAGGGAGATAGACTTCAGAAGCAGTGCTTGAAAAGATGGAATCTGTTGATGGTTTCATGGGGAGACAGATATGGCTACGCTATTTAGCATCATTCACCTTCAACAAGGGTTACTTTTCAACTCTTTCTATCTAAAAGCCTAATTATATTCTGAGTAGAAAAAGAAGAGGTTACAACAAGAATAACAGTCATTTTTAAAGGTCTGTCTCCAAAGTCTTAGGCTGGGAATTTGTGATGACTAACGTAACGGGCTCGTGTAGGTACCTGTAGCTCTACTTCTCAGAATGATGTCAACACAGTTTCTTCTCATTCAGGGAGATATGAAAC
>NW_012147886.1:982541-999165 GCF_000956105.1 Propithecus coquereli | reverse complement strand
CTTCCACATGCATCCCACCCTACTACCCAGTCAAACTAAGGAAATTTCATGTTCCAGGGTCCACCATGTTCTCTCTCACTTATAGGCTTTTATTTCTTCTGCCTGAAATGTTTAATCTTCCTGGAAAACTTAGTAGTTTTAAACACAGTTCAGGGCAAAACTCTTTAAGTCTTCCTTGACCTTCCATTCAAGCAGAATAATTCTTCTTGCAGTGTTTCCTACTCATGCTTCTTTCACCAAATCCTGACTGTCAACGTGGCAGGACCAGAGAACTGTTTGACAGTCCACCTTCATTCATTCATTCACTTATTTATTCACACTCAACAAATATTTATTGAGTATCTTTTATATTCCAGGCATTGCCTAGGTTCCCAGCCTACCGCCTAGCCCAGTGTCTGGCACAAGATAAGCAGTCAGGAAATGTAGATACTAAATGATGTGGCCAAGGTTGTGCTTTGGAAATGAAAACTAGATCTATCAGTTGCTCCTTCAGCTGTCTCTTAATTAACCACACTTCACCCTAGGGGCAACCGCATTATCCTAAAACACTCTTTGTTGGAAAGGACTGTTTCATTAATCTTTGTACCACATATGCTGACACATGAGTGCTCAGTAAATATTTGCTGGAATGCATTGACTTGGTTAGTGGAAACTGTATTTTACAGTGGTAGGTCTTCCATTCGATACAAAAAGAAGTTGTTTTTAAAAATATTTTATTGGACAACAAATTTCTGTTTTTACATTGAAAGAGTTAGTCCAGCAAAACTTATGTCTGCTCACCATAGTCAAGGTTTTCTTAAACATAAAGTAAAACATAATCTTTTTATTTCACATTTCATATAGTAGGCATAGTTCCTCTATGGCAGCTCATTTTCTTTGGCATCCAAGATTTGCTTATAGAATTGACTACGGTCTGCAGCAGCAGTTTGTAATGCCTTTGGTTGTGCCTAGATAATAAGGTATTGTGATGATTCAGTCACTTTGTTCAAATGGCTGCTTGGTTTAATAAATGCCTATTAAACCTGTTGTTTGACTAATAATGTGCCATTTAGTCATCAAACACTCATCGAGAGCCAGCACCATGCTAGGTGCTGGGACTGCAGAAATGAATGACACATTGTCCTGAACATTCCAAATAAGAAAAGGACACTGTGTCATCTAGTCCAGGAAGGATGGGGACAAATGGTTACTAAAGAATGCATTCCACAGAGATTTGAAGATTACCACCTACTTCTGTATCTTTGGCTGCTTATTCTTTTGTTTCAAGTTCAACAATGCAAATCCCTCAGGGTTTCTTATAGACTTACAATGAAGGATGTTGAATTTAGCCAACATTTTCACATTTCTCAGATACCCTCTGAATCCAAGTATGATTAATATTCTTCTGAAACTCTCCTAAAATGAAGTTAACATAAGAAAGTGTTAAAGCAGTTTATTTTTAAATCCTTTATATTACAAATTGGCTTAACCAGAAATCTGGAATATTACACATTCTCTCTATCCCTTATGTTAGTTAAATCTAAATAAGTGTATATAGTATGCCAATACACATAACAACACAATTATCCTCTCTTTCCACGTGGAGCTCACAGTCTAAAGTGGAAAACAGACAGGAAAACGTGAGATTGTACTATGAGAACACAAAAGAAAAAGGCATTTGCTTTGTTTGTAGGAAGGGAGTCAGGGCGCCTTCTTAGAGGAAAAGACACTTAAGTAAGTCTTAAAGGATTAGTAAGTACTTATCAGATAGATAAAGTACCAAAAGAGTTTGTAGAAGAAAGACAAGGAGTCAGAAATAGCATAACATTTTGAGAAAACTAAGTATTTAATAATGCTTTGATGAGCTGGTAGAATCCATCACTAGTAAAATATATGAAATTTTTCTGTGTTTTTTTCCATTGATGCATTTCAAGCACCTTGTAGGGTACCTGGCCCATAGTAGATGCACAATAAACATGGGTTAAGTGAGAAGCAAGAGATACTGTTGGCAAGAAAGAGGCAAATAATGAAGAAGCAAGACTGGAACTAGAGATCAGAGAGGAAGTGGATTTCCAGGATAGGGTCTGGAGGCCATGGCTGTGGGGGTCATTAGATCTTAGAGACCAGCATTCAGAAAGATAGTGAGTACATTCTTTTCCCCATTTCCTTGCACACAGCTTCATATACAGTGTCTAGTCTCATGTCTGACACACAGTAAGAACTGAATAATTATTTGTTGAATGCAAAAGTAAAGCTTTTCCTCCCAAAGTGTGATGGGCACTTCTGCCCCACTCAGCCTGAACGTAGGGAAAATGAGAGAAAGAAGCCCTGAATGGTTAATTTGTTTATTCTACAGTTTTAATTTTTCTTTCTCCTTCTGAAGCAAAAAGAAGTGGAAGTAAGTCCTGCTGGCCTGGAGAAAGCTAATTCTGGGGATGCATTCCACGATGCTCTGAATATTTCAGAGGAGAGAATGTTGTGCATTCATCTTTGGCAAAATTAGCTCCAGAATTTCTACCTAGGCATGGCTTAGGAAGGTCAAAGGTGCACTGGAGCTGGCTTGTACTGGGATTTTGCCAGCTAGAAATTTTGCTAGCCAGTTGCTAAATATAGCCTTCCTTGAAACCAGCCATAATGAGAGTATTCACACAACAAAAATCAGCAAATGCTGCAAAACAGGGTTGCTTTTGCTTTTGTTTTAATTTTCCTAGAGCCAATTTACCACTGGGTACAAAATTGATTAAAAGTTGCATTGTCATGGAATATACACTGTTTTTCCTTTGAGTATATGCTTTCCTGGGTAAGATGTGAAAGGTAGTGATGACAAACATAAAAAATTCCAAAAGTTGTTCCTTGGTTTCACTACTTCACTTTGTTGCCCAGTTGAGCCACTGGAACTTAACTGGCATTTGAGTATTGTTCTTCCCACAGAAGGAGATGCCAACATCCTGTGGTAGGTTTCTCAGATCTTGAGTACATATGATTAAATTGTAACACACAAAGTGTGGTATTACTGAGAAAAATGTTCTAGGATCAATTGATCCATGTCTGTAAAATTATAGACATGTTGCTATATTAACCACAAATTGTTTTCCATTATGAACGGGTTATATTTTACATTATGAATTGTGGGCCTGCTCAATGTTCAGCTCTGGAGAATCTCAGAGATGGTCGTTACATGTCTTCCCAACTCTCCCAGCCCCCGTTGTAATCAGTTAAGCCTTTATAGGAATTATAAAGATCTGTTCACTGGGAGCAAGTCTGTGAAATTCTTCAAAGCTCCCAAATCTGCCTTCCATCTTGAGCAACACCCAGCCCTCCTGCATCTTCTCTCGTTGCCAAAACCCGCTTTCACATTCAGCCACACTTCCTCAGAACTTTACGATCATCTCACGCTGCAGTTTTTGGCTCGTCCCCAGATAGAAAAGGGCAGCCGGCCGAAGAGCGTGACTGACTTGAAGGAATCCTTGCAGGGGAATTTGCCTTTGACTATAAGAAAGCAAAAGACACACATAAGGGCTCATTGCATGATTTTGTACATGGCTGGGCATTGAGATTAAAGCCATAAACTTGCCAACATGAAGTCAACAAGTCTTGAGTTTAGACCTGAAATAGGCCCTGACCTATCTCACCTCTGAGATCTTGACCAAGTTATTCAATCTTTCTCATTCTCAGTGTCCTCACCTGGAAAATGAAGAGAAGAACACAGCACGAACTTGTTAGTGCTTCTTTGAATAAATGATACATGCCAGTGCCTGTTTTATTATTTCCAATACCATAAAACTTTAACTCAAGGATAACTGATGCCACATATGGTGTGCTCTGTAGATAATGGTGTAGAATGCCATAGTCATTTATAACGCAATTATTGCAAGGTCTGTGTGACAGTGAAGGCCAAGAACATGGTTATATAAACACTAATGAAAACAAACACATAAACTTAACAGTACTTGCCAACCCCCAGGAGAGGTTCTAAGCAAGCACTTTATATATAGGAACTCATTTATTTAACAAAGTAACCCTATGAAGTAGGAAGTATCTTTATCATTTCCATTTTACAGGACAAAGGAAGGAGGCAAAAAAGTTTAACTCTCCCATGGTCATCCAGCCATGAAGCAGCAGAGCCCAGTTGAGACGCAGTGAATGTGTCCACTGAACCAAGAAACCATTTTACCCTGTACATTGAAGACAGCATTTTTATGCATACGGTCTCACTGACTTCACAACAGCTGGAGAAATAAGCCACTCCAAAAATTCTCTGACATTCTTCCCTGTGGGCCCCAGCTTGATTTGCTCTCCCTGAATCTTAGCCTCAGCTATGCCCACGGCTCACGGCCTTGCATTCAGTTTCACTGTCTGGAAGTTGGGAACTAAACTTCTTGGCTGATTCACTTTCTAGAACTATATAACTCATGGCCATGCCAGGAACAATAGTCTCTGCTGGTATCCTTGTGGGTGACAGTCTGGAATTTTAATCAAGGCTCTTTTGGTTGCAAGCAAAAAACACCCAAATTACACAAATGAGCTTAAGTAGGAGAAGTAGGAAAGGTGGAATTTATCAAAACAGACAGGAATATTCCCTGGAACCCAAAGGAAATGCAGGCAGAAGAGGTTAAAACCGGGAAATAGAAACCTGTAAAAAAAATCAAGCCCCAAAATTTTCAGCCCCTCTCTCTGTGACATTAGGCTCCACCCCAAGTTTTGTTTAAATGCCTCCTTTATTCCTTTCTTTCTACAGACTAGTTTTCTCTCCTTTTCTAATTAGGTGGCAGAAAATGGCCATCCTATATCTCCAAAGTTCACATGCTTCTCATTTTTAACCAGCAGAATCTAACACTTTCGAATCCCAATTCTAAATCCTGAATATGATTGACCTTTCTGGGGTCATGTGCTCCCTCTTGGTTGTATAATCTATATAGAAGGACAATATTGGGGGAACAGGGTCACCTCGTAAAATTATGGTGGCCAAGGCCCACACCTGCAGGAAGATGCAGTTATCAGAAAAAGGAACCTGGCTTATTGGTTGGGCAGAAAGCACAGGGAAAAAACTTTTCCCATCTAAGGTTCCCCTTGACTCATACCTTCTTGCATTAAGGACTTTGCCATTCCTCAGCTCTGTCCTTCTCTTTGCCATTAAGTTCCCAATGGTTATGTTATTCACTGGGACTCTTGCAAATAGCTTTTTATCATAGTAATTAAATATCTTCTCCAACATAAAAGTCTCTATAAGAACACAGCTCAATATGATTACAACTCCATATGGGCAATGTAATCTAATGTACACTGTAATAAATTGAAAATATTCTTAAAACTGTCAAGTATGTTTTTCAAGATGTCAAAATGAAAGAGTTTAAAATGTTCTCCTGTCTTAAAATGTAGGGTCTTCCTCAAGTGTACATTTACTCATCACATGGAATCTTTGTCACTTTAGAAAAACTCTTTGAAAATTAGAGCTTCAAATCAGAACACTTTTTGCTCAGCAAACATTCTCTGTTTGTAGAAATATTGCTGAGAACAAGAGATGATTGTTTCTTCTGCTCAAAGTAATTTAAAAAATTATTATTTAGATTTAAAAAGTATGTACTTACACACAATTTTTTTCTTAAAATAATATCAGGATTATTTTATGAACCTCAAAGAACAAAGGGCTCAAAGAAAAGTCTAAAGCTGAATGTAAAACTTGGGTTTCTATTCTGCTCGTCTCTCTGCTGGTAGGTTGGTGGGTTTAACAGATCCAGGTATCAGTAATCCCAGCTCTTCTCTTCCTTGCTCTGAGATCTTGAGCTGTTGGTTTAATCTCTCTGAGTTTCGCTGTCCCCATTTTTAACCACGAATAACTATGCCTCCCTCTTAGGATTACTGTGTAAGGCTCTCAACAGAGTCCCTATACTATAGAATACGCTCAACAAATGTTTATGTATTTCTCTATTTATCCAACTGTTTTTCTTTCTGGCATGGAGTCCATCCTATTTCACAATGGTCCATTTCACTAACCTGAGATTCACATGACAATTTTACTAATATCTTTATATCCAGATATCTACCATTTGCTAGATAACATTATAGAAAAGACAGCCAAGTAAATTCTCCATATCTTTTTTCACCTATGAATATTTCTGGCAGGAAATTCCTCTTATATTTGTACATGACCAAACACAAGATAGCACGTTATAATAATGAAGGCATCTTAGGTTATACGAGAGATTATGTGATTAAACTGCCCATTCTCCCCCATCTAACCTCTACATCTACCCACTCAAAGGCCATGAAGTCACCATCTCATAAGCCTATGTCTATATGGCACCCAGAATAAAAAACATTGATATTGATGTATGTTATATGTGTGGTAACTTAAATTTCTTTGACTATTAAGTCTTCTCAATCATTCGTGGGTTCATTTGCTATTTCTATTTTCTTTTTCTAATTACTAGTCCATGTCTTTCATCTATTATACTTTTAACTAATTATTTTCCTTTAATTAGTAAGATATCATCATATATTGGTTTTAGTTAGTGGTCTGCCAAATATATTACAAACAGTTTTCCCAGTTTATTGTTTGATTTCTTTATTTTCCTTTTTACCAAATAGTAATAAAATTTTAGATATTCAAAATTATCCATAGTTAACTTTTTTTTGAAATTTTATATTCATTTGATCTTTAGAAAATTGTGATAACTAAACAACTATCACAGACTGCTGTAGAATAGCTTAGGATAGAAGAATTTATTCAACGAAATAGAAGTAAACAAATTTAGGTCAACAAGCAAGATCCAACACAAATGAGGTCCAGAAGCAAAGAATCTGCCCCAAAGTGTAAATTTGGTTTTAATGAAGAACAGGACTCTGAGTCTTCAAAATTCTGTATCTGAGGCCATTTAACACTCTTCTCTTTCCAATATGCTATGTATGGCCTTTCAAATGAAGGATGGGACTCAGATGTGGAAAGGCAGGGACCCTTTTACAAGGTCTGGAGCAAATTGTGAAGGCTTAATTGGAGTAGAAACATATGCAGAAGAAATAGGTCCATGTACCTGACAGCCTAGGACATTGGTAATTTCTCTTACCTAAAGGATAAACCAGCCTTGATTTCATAAGCCTTCTTGCTAAAGTGTTGCAGTAAGGCAGCCAGTGAAAATCCATGTAACCATACCAGAACACACTAACCATGGAAAGGAAAGCACCTCAACATGTTTTGAGCACCTGTTATGTGACGAGCATCATACATGTCTTATCTTGGTTAATTTTCACAGTAACACTTTTTGATGAGAATCATTATTCCTATTTCCCAAATAAAGAAACTGAGATTCAGAGAGATTAACTGTTATTCTCAATGTTAATCAGCTAATAACTTAGCAGCAGAATGAGAGCCGGTCTCTCTGACTATGAATTACAAGCTTTAATTCATGGTAACATGGAACTTCCGTGGCCAATGTCCCATAAAAAGCCAAATCCTTTTTAGTCAAAACATACCTCTACCTCCCTTGGTCTGGTGATGAGTATCCACTTTGGCTCTAAAATTCAAGAGTTACTTTCACTCAGAACATCTGAGCATATCTGCAGCCAAGCCATCCATCTCTCAGATTGCTGTGGGAAGTCCCAAGGCTGGCTAAAATGGGCTACAGCCCTTTGAGCTGAGCTAAAAATAAGATCCAAGCTCCTCGAGAGACTTGATCTCTCACTGTTATTTCATTAATGGAAAACACTGTATTGCCCTTTCCCTGACCTCCTTTGCAAAGAAACAAAATGCTTCTCTGCACTAAGACTCTCAGGTGTAAAAAAGAGCTAACGAAATCACACAGTCCAAACCCATTCATCAAGACAACATGGTACATCCTTTTCAGGAAAGATGAATCCATCATTCACTATACAATGCAATTAAGTTTCAGACACTTGGACATAAACCAAGAGACAAGAGGGAAACATTGTGGGGTCTTGAGCTGGTAGATGGTATGGTTTTGTTTCAGATAAATCGATGTGAGATAGCAGAGATGATGAAATTGAGGGTCCAAGTTTGGAAAAGTAAGGAGATATTTGTAGTCACTCAACAGATGATGAAAATCTAAACTGGAACCTACTGGTGATAGTAGAAATAAGGAAGAGAGACATATTCAAAGGAGTCAATGTGATTTTATTTATGGGAAGGGAGTGAATAAACCAATAGCAATAATAACAAAAATAACAAAAGCTAACATTTATTGAATTTCTACCATGTTCCAGACCATAACTCAATACTTTGCAAGTGTGATATCATTTTATTCTCTCAACCAAACTTAGGTAGTTTCTATTATCTTCCTTATGTTCCATAAAGAGAAATAGAAGTGTATAGGGATTAACTTAACTTCCCAAGGTCTCACAGCTAGCCTAAGACAAACCAGGAATTGACCCAAGATCTGGTTGACTTCAGTCCAAAAGACTGATGATGCATGGTGAGAAGAACTGAAAACAGAAAAGGAAGAAGCCGGTTTCAAGGGAAAGTACTGAGTTCAGTTCCCTGATTTTGGCATTGCCAGAGGAGATGTCCGCAAACATTTAGAGATGTTTGAGAAGGACTGAGAAGCCAACAACAAATGGTGGTGGGGAAACATGAGGGAGGGTGATTTGGGTAGAGCATGCAGAATGAGATAAGTGGAGGGTTTCGGTGGGGATCCTAGAGAAAAACTGGGTTCAAGGGGTGGGACATGAAGGAGACTGATATGGTTTGGATGTTTGGTCCTTCCAAAGCTCATGTTGAAATTTGATCCCCAGTGTTGAAATGTGGGGTGCCTAGCGGGAGGTGTTTGGATCTTAAGGACAGATCCCTCATGAATGGTGTGGTGGCCTCCCAGTGTTAAATAGAGCGAGTTCTCAGTGTATTAGTCCACAGGAGAGCTGCTTGTTTAAAGTGGCCTGGCACCACCTTCTCCCTCTCCAGCTCCCTCTCTCACCCTGTGACACGCCTGCTCCCTGAAACCCTGAGCAGAAGCAGATGCTGGCGAGATGCTTCCAGGATAGTGTGCAAAACCGTCAGCCAAATAAACCTCTTTTCATTGTAAATTACCCAGCCTCAGGTATTTTCTCTATAGGAATGCAAAATGGACTAATTCAGAGACAATTTTTTTAAAAAGGAGGGAAGAAACATCCAGAGCACAATAACAATAGCCAATATTTATTGAGCATACACTGGGCATAAGCACTGTTCTAAATGTTTTATTGACTAATGTCATTCTCACAACAACTTAGGAGATAGGCACTATTGTTATTATCCTTTTACAAATAAGACAATTGGAACATGAAGTAGTTATATAATTTAGCCAGAGTTCTGCAGCTAGGGAGTAACAGCACCAGGATTTGTACCTAGACAATTTAGCATCAGAGCACATGTAGGGTTTTTTTTTCCAAAAACTTTTTATTGACATACAACCTTTATTAGGAGAACTTCACAAATTATAAACATACAGTACAATAAATTTGCACAAAATGACCCTTTTATGTAATCACCATTTGAGTGAAGAAACAGAATATTGCCAGCAGTCCAGAAACCCTTTTCTGGATCACTGTTTCTTCTCCCTCTCCAAATATAACAATTATATGAGTTCTAACACTACAGATCAGTTTTGACTACCTTTGAACTTTATATAAATTGAATTATACAGTTTATATTTTCTGTACCCTGTTTTTTATGTTCAATGTTCCTTTGTAAGTTTATACATTTTGTTGCTTTAGCTATGATACATACATTTCATTGCTGTGCAGTTCAATTTTTGGAACATATAAAAATGTATTCATCTGCCCTACTGATGATGGACATTGTTCTTATTTTTGATATAACACAAATAGTTCAGCTATAAAGATACTTGTCCCTATTTTTTGGTCCATGTGTGTACACATGTCTGTTGGGAATATAATTGAGAGTACGACTGCTAGATTATATGATAGATATATGCTCACTTTTCCCAGATAATGCTAACAGGTGTTTTTTAATCTCACAAAGTTATACATAGATACTTACAAATAATACATCTGATAAAATAGATCCATGATAAATAGAAAACTATTACTATTCAAAATAATTAGACAACACAATTTTTTAAAAAGGTCGAATGTATGGACATTCCACCAAAGATGGTATACAAATGGACAGCAAGCATATGAAAAGGCTAAACACCATTAGTCAATAGGAAATGCAAATTAAAACCACAATAAATGATTCCTATGCATCCATATAGAGTGGCTGTCATTGAAAGGCTGATCATACTAAGCATTGGCCAGAAAGTGGAAAATTGAAACTCTCATGCATTATTAGTGGGAATATAAAATGGCACAGCCTCTTTGGAAAACAATTCAGCAGTTTCTTTTTTTTTTTTTTATTTCAGGGTATTATGTGGGTAAAAACATTATCGTTACATTTTATGTCTTTGCCTCACCCAAGCGAGGGTTAGAGGCATTCTCTTTCCCTCTACAATGCTCACCGTGTCCTTTAGTTGTGGGTTTACCCCCCATCCCCCTAATCCCTGGAGAATATTACTGCCACGTGAGCACCCTAGTGTTCATCAGTTAGTACCAATTTGATGACGAGTAGAAGAGGAACCCATTCTTCTGATCTTGTGATACCTAACTTTGGATAATGGGCTTAAGTTCAATCCAGGAAAATATAAGAGGTGCTAGATCATTGTCATTTCTTATGATTGAGTAATATTCCATTATGTACATATACCAAATTTTAATAATCCACTCATGAATTGATGGGCACTTGGGTTGTTTCCACATCCTTGCAATAGTGAATTGTGCTTCCATAGACATTCGGGTGTAGATGTCTCTATTATAGCATATCTTGTGCACTTTGGGGTAGAGAGCTAATAGTGCTATTGCTGGATTGAATGGTATTTCTATTTTTAGCTCTTTGAGGTATCTCTAAATTCTTTTCCACAGAGGTTGCACTAATTTGCAGTCCCACGAGCAGTGTAAGAGTGTTCCTGTTTCTCCACATCCTTGCCAGAATCTGTTGTTTTGGGATTTTTTGATAGAGGTCAATCTCACCAGGATTAGGTGATATCTCATTGTGGTTTTGATTTGCATTTCTCAAATCAAAAATGCAATACCGTTTACAATAGCCTCAAAGAAAATTAAATATCTAGGAATATATTTAACGAAAGATGTGAGAGACATATACAGGGAAAACTATGAAACACTAAGAAAAGAAATTGTAGAAGATGTAAACAGATGGAAAAACCTGCCTTGTTCATGGATTGGTAGAATCAATATCATCAAAATGTCCATAGTACCTACAGTGATCTACAGAATTAATGCAATCCCTATCAAAGTCCCATCATCATTCTTTACAGATCTAGAAAAAATAATTCTATGCTTTGTATGGAACCAGAAAAGATCTCGTATAGCCAAAGGAATCTTAAGTAAAAAGAACAAACTGGGAGGTATCAGTCTACCAGACTTCAAGCTGTACTAAAAGGCTATAATAACTAAAACAGCATGGTACTGGCACAAGAACAGAGACATTGACCTCTGGAATAGGACTGAGAATCCAGAGATGAAACCATCCATATATGATAATCTAATCTTTGACAAAGCAGACAAAAATACACACTGGGGAAAAGAATCTCTTTTCAATAAATGGTTCTGGGAAAACTGGATAGCTACATGTAGAAGAATGAAACTGGATCCCCAACTCTCACCTCTCACAAAAATCAATTCAAGATGGATAACAGACTTAAACCTAAGGCATGGAACCTTAAGAAGTCTAGAAGAAGATGTTGGGAAGACCCTTCCAGACATCGGCCTAGGCAAGGAATTCTTGAAGAAGATCCCCAAAGCAATCACCGCAGCAACAAAAATAAATAAATGTGATCTGATCAAATTAAAAAGCTTTTGCCCGGCCAAGGAAACTATCATTAGAGCAAATAGACAGCCTACAGAATGGGAGAAAATATTTGTTCTCTACACATCCAATAAAGGGCTGATAACAAGAATTTATCTAGAACTTAAAAAAATCAACAAGAAAAAAAATCAAACAACTCCATCAACAAATGGGCAAAGGAAATGAACAGAAATTTTTCAAAAGAAGATAGAACAATGGCCAGCAAACACATAAAAAAATGCTCAGCAGTTTCTTAAATAGCTAAGTTTAAAATGCATTTAATTGTATACTTTAAAAGAGCAAATTTTATGGTATGTGAATTATAGCTCAATAAACCAGTCGAACAATTACCAAATAACTCAGCAATTCTGCTGCTAGGTATTTACCCAATGGAAGTAAAAGCCTATGTCCTCCCAAAGACTGGTATGCAAATGTTCGTAGCAGTATTATCCATAACAGCCTCAAACTAAAAACATTTCACATGTCCATCAGCTGGTGAATGAATAAACAAAATGTGGCATAACTATACAATGGAATATCATTCAACGATAAAAAGGAACTGCTGAAGTACTCTAAACATAGACGTACCTCAAAAACATTACAAAAGACTATGCTAATTAAAGGAGGTAGATACACAAAAACTATATATATATATATATATATATATGATTCCATTTATGTGAAATCCCCATAAAAGGCAAATCTGTAGGAACAGAAAGCAGATGAGTGTATGGCTTTGAGTTGAACTGGGGATTATCTACTAGGGTACCATGGCTCTTTTTGGGTAATGGAAATATTCTAAAACTGGGTGTGTTCATGGTGTGTTCATGGTTGTTCTATTCTATAATTTTGCAAAATGATATTGAATTAGACACCCACAATGGGTAAATTTTATTAGTTGTAAACTATATCTCAATAAAACAAAAAATACAGCAAAAAGTCATCTTTTTCAAAAAGATCCCTGTACCCTCAAACCCCATTGTTCCTCACAAACATGTCAAAAGCAGTAGTTATTCCATCAGTATTTCTATGGTTTCTTTATTAGCCTGGTCTCCCAATTAGAATATGAGGATAGTAAAGTCATGAATTTGTCTTAATTATGTGTTTTGTGTTAATATCTTTTTATGCATGTGCATTCTCCTATAGTCTGTAAATACTTTGAAAATAGTACAGGCATCTTAAGCATGTACTACAATGCCTGAAAGAATATACTTGCTCGATAAGTGTTTATTGAAGAATGAATGAACTTAATTAAGAAATACATTAATACAGAAGAAAAACATAAATTTAGTATTATATATCGGTATGACATCATAAATTAAGAATGCCTCTTCGTTAACTTTTATGATTTGATTTTATAGCTTTTCTTCAAGATAAGAAGAGATAGATAGATAGATAGATAGACAGACAGATAGGCTAATTTTTTTTTTTTTACAAATGAGGAAGAACAGTCTGACTAAGAAAATAATTCACAAAGCTAGACTTAAAGCTTAGAACTGCAGCTCCCTTTAAATATTATGCCACAGTGGGGAAAATTAAATTATACAATCTAGGCTAAAAAAAAAGTGCATTTCTTAAAAAAGAATATATTTGGAGGAATTTTGGATAACCACCAAGTACTTTCATTTGACACTTTATCAATGCAGTCTACCAAATACTATGCCTAACTATTATTTCTTAAATTTGGCAAGAGAAACATGTGACTCCTCTTGCTGTAATCTCATATGTCTTATGGAAATTAAGATCTTCTGCTCCATATCTCCCACTCTACCATCAAAACCCATACTTAGGCACAAACACATATATACCCACAACTTCACAGATGCAAATCATGAATTCACATTTGTTGCATATTCATATACAGACACTTTTATACATGAATGCCACCCATAACCACACTCATCAATAGTCATACAGGTACATAACACACATTGCACAACTCTAGGGAATGTCATTCACGTCATTAACAATGCAAATGGTGTCTTCTATATTTGTGCAGTACGCAACCTATACAATCTGATTTGACAACTTGCTTTCTCACCCTCTCAAAAATTCACAAACCCATGGCTCTTCTTTCTCTCTAAAGCTGTGTTTCACAAAGTATAAAAAATAAAATTCAAAAAATAATAAAGTGAGGGAAATTTTAAGAAGTAAGATAGTGACCTGGGCAACTGACATTAGGGAAGGGTAACAAGATAAATTGCCCACAGCTTGCTGACCAAGGCCACCATCAGATGGAGATAAATGGATATTTTGCAGACCTTCCAAATGCACAGCCAAGCAGGCAACAGTCAACAACTATGACTATATTTTCCTCAGAAAATATAAAAATAGGACAAAGGAGGACAAGGGGTAAGAACATAGATATTCAAATCAAAGCCACAATTTCTAGTTTTCTAGTTGCATCTATTGTCCTGAAAATGTAAATTTTCCTGTTTTCACTTTTGATTGAATATGAAAAGCTATAATGAACATTTCAAATTATTGACTTTTAAGTTAGGATTTACTTATAGATCATAAATATCATTAATATTAACCTCTATTTGTGGCTTGACTTCTAAAAATAGTTCTGTTATGGTGAAGTTGATGACCCCGGAATCAGATTGCTTCTATTTCCATCTCATCACAACTATCTACTAGTATGTGATATCGGGCAAATTTCTTAAAACCTTTCACCACAATTTCCTTATCTATAACCTGAGATCATACTATTACCTATTCTTTGTCTATAATATGAGAAATATATTATATATGATTTACAAATGCATCTGTTGGCTGAGGATTATGGTGGTGATAATGAATGTTTAAATGTTGGTTCCTTTCCTAGCCAGGCCATATTTAGAGCATTACTGCTTCTGAAATTCCACTTTACAAAGGGCCTCTGTACCTGTCACTCCCATGCGCACCTCACTGCTAATCATAAACATCATCATTGCATCAGAACTAGATTGCATGACACTGATGTTCTGTTGGTCACTGTGCCCCAAAGTTTCTGCCCTCTAAATCATTCATGCAATTTCCCAGGTACAAAATCTGAACATGATCCAATCTTTCACCACAGAAATGCAAGCATTGCAAGAGGTCACACTTACAAAAATTGTTTTACACTCCCTACTTTAAACATAGTTACTTTAAAAATTAATATCAAGGTCATCTCAGTAACACTGTTAGTGATTTATCCAAGCAATTTCATGGAAGACTCATCACAGCCCTGTGATGCAGGTATCCCCATTTTACAGAAAATGGAGTTGAGCCTGCAAGAGATTAACCTGCCCAAGTTTGTGCACCTAGTAAGTGGCATAATTTGACTTTGAACTATAGATCTTCTAAACCCCAAGCTTATACTTTCCTCCATAGTCTGCTGCTGGCTGACAGGTGTTGAAAAGTACTGACTGACACAATACCTCCAAAATATTTTGTGAATGAATGAATATGAATTTTAAAAAGTGCATTGAACAATCACTCAGGAAACTGATAACTCTGACACAGCAGTTTGCCAACTGTACATCACAATTTTCAGGAGAGACCAGAAGTTAAATAATTTGCTGGGATTTATTAAATTAAGTACAGTCCTCTTCAATATACATATATGAAGGACCTACCATGTATTAGGTGCTACCCAAGGTAACAGGGTTATAATATAGCCATTAAAGATCTCAGAGACTAGTTTGTCAAAGCATTTGTTTTAATTTGCATAGAGAAAATGTTTACATAAGATCTGTAAAGTAAAGGCAAAGCCCATTTCCCCCCCCAAAAAAATCCTTCCTATTACAGAAGGATGCAAAATACAGAATTAATCAAAGTCTTACTCTGGAGCTATTTTTGCAAATATTGATTGTGTATAACACGTTGGAGAGAGACAGGGCCGTGTTATTAAGATCTCTAGGACATCTACAGGCCACTATTCACTCTTTCCCAAAGTCCTGTGGCTTTGTGGCGTGTGGAGGGAAGAGAGGGGAAGGGAAAGTGTTCCTTGTTAGAGCTATGATGGTGGTGGGAGAGTGAACAAAGTGAAATATTTTCCATGTTTCTCATTTCTTGCATATAGATCTAGTGCACACTTCTTGAGAAAAAAATGTAAAATTTATCAAAATATAAAGAAAAAATTAGTCAGTCGTAATTCTACTATTTTGAGATACTGTTATTATTTTAGCATATTTCATTCCAGTCTTTCATTGCACCTTTCACATAGTTTATTTAAGATTGACTATGCAATTTTGTTCCCTGTGCGTTTTGCTTAGCATTGTCATAGATAATTTCCCATATCATCAAAAATCTTCCTAAGCATTAATTTTAGTGGCAACACAATATTTTGTTACAAATATGTATAATAATCTATTTAATAACTCCAATAATGTTGGACTTTGAGTGTTTTTTTTTTCCTAATGATTAATTTGTGTAATAGGCTGGCAATGAAACTCTTGATCTTCTAAATCTCCGTGTGCAATTCTAAATGTCTCATCAGGTTAATTCCTGAAGTGCGATTCCACATAAAACAGTAGGTATGAATATTCTTAATGATCCTGGTAAGTATTTAGCAAGAGTTTACCAATTTACAATCCTTTCAGAAATATCTGTGAATAGAAATTCTAATTCCTTCTCTTCATCTCTTCCCACTTTTCCCAACCCCACCTCCAGGAATACAAAGTCCAAAGAAATTGGATTGCCTATACAAACCAGCTTGGTATAATTGTATAAAATAATAATTAAACCCTTTGTTTAAGTAAACATTCATTTTTCCTGCCTATGCAATGAAAAAGAACAAATAATAATTTATTGAAAAGAAAATAATAT
>NW_012147886.1:980484-982201 GCF_000956105.1 Propithecus coquereli | reverse complement strand
TGCTCTAACTAGTTCCTGGATTTATCTATGAATAAATATGGTTAATAACTTAATTCTGTTTTGTCTTAATTGCTTTTATGAATTCAATAAATTTTCAATTTTGAGCCAGTGTTTCCTACTTTCTTTTATATTACTCATGGAATTTAGCCTCTGTGGTCTTTCTTAATTCTCTTTTGTTCCTCCTGCCAGCCTATATATTTAAGCTAAACTGTTACCATGAGAATTCACCCAGTAAGTCATTTTCCTTTGATCCATTTTTTAAAGCAATTAAAAAAACACTGTTTACCTGTAATGTAATCATGGTGCATTCTCAGCCTGGGAATACAAAGATAACTAACACATAACCCTTGCAATCATGAATCAAACAGTTGAATGTGGGAGACAGACACCAACATAATTATAGTCTCATGAAATAATTTGTAGAATAGAGGTAGATTTAAAATGCTCTAAAAGGACAAGAGAAAGGAGGACCAATTCTCCTTAGGTGTTGGTTGGGGGTGAGGAGAGGGTCGAGGTTGTGTGTTACCCAAGTGACAATTGATCTGGACCTTGACATGGGTGGGAGCTTGGAAGTTGGAGCTTGCCAGGGCAGAGAGAATACCTTGGGATGATTGTGCAGGAGCCCAGTTGAGAATCTACTGCTAAAGAATGATGGGATTGAGGGCAAGGTGGAGACAGTTGTTGACATTGAGACTATGTTACAAAATATTCATGCTATGTTATTTGGTCTGTATTCCCTGCAGAGTAAATTAGAAACAAACAATTAGGGGATTTTTATATTCAGATATGAGATTTAGAAAGTTCCCTCTTGCAGCATGAACTGGAGGGTAGAAATGCAGGAAGTAAGAAAAGAAATTAAGACTTGATGTTAATCTCCTTGTTTGGAAGGTTTCAAAAATGCCTTATTATTCTCCAGGAGTCAGTTCAAGCATCACTTCTCCTAGGAAACTCTTCCTGGTGATACTAATTGGAATTAGCAATCCATTCTTTGACCCACATTCTATTCTCTGTAACTGTCCTTAACAGGAAGCATCACCCTGTAGAACTCTGTGTGTATCTGTTATTTGTGAGATCAGCATCTGGCAGAATGCTTGCTTAATTGTCTTTTCTTCTGAGAGGTCTTCTCTGACCACCATTTTTTTTCTTTTTTGAAGACTTTATTTGTTGACAGTAGTTTTAGATTCACAGCCAAATTGAGAAGAAGATAGCAGGATACCCCATGTGCCCCCCCATCCTTTCCTTTTTATTCTCTATTATTACACATTTTTGGTTTTCTCAAGAACACTTAACACAATTTATAAGTTTACACTTTTGTTTACATTTATATTATTTATTATCTCTACTATCCTGTAAGATTCCCATGAGCAAAACGTGTGTGTTACATTAACCAATACAAACACAATGTTGACACTTAATAGCCACTCATAAATAATGTGTCAAATAAATAAATGAATGAGTGAATAAACAAAATGAGTCATAAACTGTGAATGCTTAATAAATATTTATTGAATGAATTAATTAGTTTATCAATAAATGAATGAAGGGTTTATTCCAACAAATATATGTTGCTAAATGGCTATTGATATTTTAATCCATCTGGGGTCTGGCATGTTGGCTCCCTGATAGTAAGTCTTATGATCCATGCTAAGTAATAATTCTAAGTTAAGAGTAATATATTAGTGGTGTTGGCAGAAATCTCCAATTGATTCACTCTCCC
>NW_012147886.1:976019-979374 GCF_000956105.1 Propithecus coquereli | reverse complement strand
AATAGCCCGTCAGTCAATGAACACTTATTGAATTATGTTTATTTGTTAGATATATATTAGATATAATATATACCAGAGGAATCAAAGCTGATGAATCAAAGATTAATAACTCTCCAATGTGCAAAATACTGACGAATAAACCAATAAGTAGAATAGATAAGGGCTGTGAAGAGCCACCTGCAGCAGATCATAGAGGAGGAGCAGCCGACTCCACCTGCAGACGTCAGGGTAAGCCTCCCTGTCGAAGAACCCCTTCAGTCGGGTCTTATAGGATGGTGTATTAGTTTCCTGTGGCTGCTGTAACAAATTACCACAGGCTTTGTGGCTTAAAATACAAATGTATTCTTATATAGTTCTGGAGGTCAGAAATCTAAATTCAAGGTGTCAGCATGTTTGTGTTCCTTTTGAAGGCTCTGAGAGAGAACCCATCTTCTTGACTTTTTCAGTTTCTAGAGGCTGCCTGTATTCTTTGGCTGATGAATACCTCCTCCATCTTAAAAGTCAGCAGCATAGCATGTTCAAATCTCTCTTTCTTTCTCTGACTATGACCCCTGCTTCTGAGGTAACATCTCTGTCCTTAACTTTGAGCCTCCTACCTACCTTGTAATTACACTAAGCCCAGTTGGATCACCCTGTATAATCTCCTTATCACAAGATCCTGCACTTAATCCTACAAGCGAAGTCCCTTTTGCCATGTAAGGTAACATATTCATACCTCTGGGGATTAGGACATGGACATCTTGGGGGGGCCATTATTCAGCTTAACATGGATGAATGGAAATACATTTTACTAAAGCAATATAGTGTAGTGGCTTAAAAGCATGGCATTCAGAGCTAGAGTGCCCATGTTGGAACTCTGGTGCTACTACTTACTAATTGTACAACCATGGAAAAGTTGCTTAATCTCTTAGTACCTCAGTTTCTGCTTCTGTAAAATGGGGATAAGAACATAACCTACCTCATTGAGTTGTTAAGATAACTAGATAAGTTAATGGGTGTATTAATCCATTTTGCATTGCTATAAAGGAATGCCTGAGACTGGGTAATTTATAAAGAAAAGAGGTTTATTTGGGTCACAGTTCTAAAAATGGTACAAGAAGCATCATACCAGCATCTGCTTCTGGTGAGGACTTCTGGGAGCTTCCAATCAAGGTGAAAGGTGAAGGGGGGCAGGCATGCCACATGGTGAGAGAAGGAACAAGAGAGGGAGGAAGTGGTGCCAAGCTCCTTTAAACAACCATCTGTCATCTGAACTAATAAAGTGAGAATTCATTATTGCAGAGAGGTCATCGAGCCATTCATGAGGGATCTTCCCCCATGACCCAAACACCTAACATCAGGCCCCATATTCAACACTGGGGATCAAATTTCAACATGAGATTTGGAGGAGCCAAACATCCAAATCACATCAATGGATAGCAATGTCTGGCATATAGTGAGCACATGTAGTGGTAATGTTTTCAACTTTTCCCCATTCAGTAGGATGTCGGTTGTGGGTTTGTCATATATTGCTTTTATAATTTTGAGCTAAGTTCTATTTATGCCTATTTTGCTAAGAGTTTTTATCATAAAATGGTGTTGAATATTGTCATATGCTTTTCCTGCATCTATTGAGATGATTATATGATCTTTGTTTTTGCTTCTGTTTATGTGGTGTATAACATTTATGGATTTGTAAGTGTTGAACCGCCCTTGCATCCCTGGGATGAAGCCCACTTGGTCGTGGCAGATAATTTTTTTTGATGTGCTGCTGAAATCTGTTTGTTAGAATTCTGTTGAGGATTTTAGCATCTATATTCATAAGGGATATTGGTCTATAGTTTTCTTTTTTTGCTGTGTCCCTTCCTGGCTTTGGTATCAAGGTGATACTGGCTTCATAGGATGAGTTGGGGAGGATTCCTTCCTTCTCGATGTTATGAAATAATTTCTACAGTATGGATACCAATACCAATTCTTCTTTGTAGTTCTGATAAAATTCAGTTGTGAAACCATCTGGTCCAGGACTTTTTTTTTGTTGGAAGATTTTATTGCTTCTTCAATTTCATTGCTTGTTATTATTCTGTTCAGGAGTTCTATTTCTTCCTGATTAAGCCTTGGAAGCTTGTGTGTTTCCAGAAATTTGTCCATTTTCTCAACATTTTTGAGTTTATGTACATAGAGATTTTTATAGTATTCACAGATGATGTTTTGTATTTCTGTGGTATCAATTGTAATATCCTCTTTTTCATTTTTGATTGAGCTTATTTGGGTCCTTTCTTTTCTATTTCTGATTAATCTTATCTTTTATTTTTTTTTTCACATAGAACATCATTGTATTTATCCCAAACACTGGAAAGGTTGCATACATTATGCTATGAAATTCCTTCAGATATTTATTTGATCTTGTGGTCTACATGGTCTGATGACAGTTTTCTTTTTTTTTTTTCTTTTCTTTTCTTTTTTTATTTCAGGGTATTGTGAGGGTACAAACATTAGGGTTACACTTTATGTCTTTGCCTCGCCTAAGTGCCAGTTAAAGGCATGCACAGAAATGCATCCCACTTACCAATTCTTTCAATAAACATGAATGGCTTGAATTCTCTACTAAAGAAACATAGGCTGGCTGAATGGATAACAAAATACAAGCCAAATATCTGCTATCTCTAGGAAACATAACTAACCCACAAGTGCTCATTCAGATTCAAAGTGAGGGGATGGGAAAAAATATTCCACACAAATGGAAATCAAAAGAAAGAAGGTGTAGCCATTCTCATATCAGACAACATAGACTTCAAATCAACAATAGTAAAGAAAGACAAATATAATCATTATATAATGATAAAGGCAGCAATTCAATAAGAAAACATAACAATCCTAAATATTTATGCATCCAACATAGGTATACCCAGATTCATAAAGCAAACCTTACTAGATATAAACAATGTGATAAACAGCAACATCATATTTGCTGGAAAATTCAACACTCCACTGACAGAATTGGACAAATCCTCCAAACAGAAACTAGACAAGGAAACACTGGATTTAAAAAGGACCCTAGAGCAAATAGGCCTAACAGACATTTACAGAACATTCTACCCAAAAACTACAAAATATACTTTCTTCTCATCAGCATCTGGAACCTTCTCTAAGATTGATTACATTTTAGGCCACAAAACATATCTCAACAAATTCAAAAAAAAAATAGAATTTATACGATGTATCTTCTCAGACCACAGTACAATAAAATTAGAAATCAACTCCAACAGAAACACTCAATCCTACACAAAGTCACGGAAATTAGACAACCTACTGCTCAACGATTATTGGGTCAGGGAGGAAATTAAGTTAGAAATCAAAAGATTCATCCAACTAAATG
>NW_012147886.1:972419-974109 GCF_000956105.1 Propithecus coquereli | reverse complement strand
TAAACTTTGTGTTTCTCCTAATAATCTCTGTGAGCAGAATTACTTTTCAGTATCAAAAGCATAATACACACACACACACACACACACACACACACACACACATATATACATGACATCTTAGTTTGAAAAACATAGGGCAAGAATAGTTTAATATGTTACTGGAAAATTAGCCTTTTCATTTAAGAATACTTTCAAACAAAAAGGTGAAAAACATAAGAAATACCACTTTCAAATGGAAAGGCCTCACAATGACAGGTGAGTTTAAGGCAATTCAAGAAAAGACCAGCCAAATGGCATGTTGGCCTCCTTCCCAGGGCTATATTCCATAGAAGTGAAAGCAAGCCCCAGCCCAGTATTTCTGAGTGTATAATTAGGTCAGCCTCACTCCCGGAGGATTAATTCAACTCCCAGCAGATTATGGCAGCCACCTTTCATTTTCACAGACAGACTCCATCAGCACACTGATTTCAATTAGAGAAGTGAAGCTCTATTGACTTATCCTAGACACAAGGAGACGTAGCAGACAGATAACAAACTGGATTACATAAGCATTAATCTATGCTCATGGCATCAGAAAGATTTTTAAATGCATTACCTCTCTCTCATAGGAATAACAGAGAAGATTTTTTTCCTCCTATTACAATAAGTTTAATCTTCACATAAGGTGATGGGTTGATACATAAATTGAGAGTGAAGGCAAGACCTTCTCACTTCCTGAGAGGTATTAAGTTCCTGGCTGGACTTTGATGGGGGCTGTGTCTACTAGAAACCACATCTCCAAATGTTTGGCCATCACCAAAATCTCTGGAGAAAAGGGAAACCTCAGGTAAATTGTTTGGATGTCTGACTAGAAAACACCAGTGAGACAGACAGGTTGACAACTTCATTGTGTAGACAAGGTAGAAACAACCTCATGCTAACAGTTAACAGGCCATGGCATTAATGAATGGAGTAGGGAAAAAAAAGAATATTCGGAAGGGACTGTCTGTTCTCAGTCTAGGCATTTCTGCTTCTCATCTCCTTGTCTCTTTTCCTGTCTTGTCTCTGTCTAGTGGTGTGACTTACCCTTCTTATCATGCTCTGCTTGGGCTAGATGACCTGACTTATCCACATTTCCATGAATGATGTAGAAATCCGGAGGATCCTGCATCTAGGACACTCATAGGACACCACGACCCAAATCCCAGGTAGGTTGGATCTCAACGTCTGCCCAGGCCTATGCAGTCCTAATGCAGTCCTGGTTCCAACCTCCGAGTTCCCATGTGAAGAATAAATAAGGAAAGAATTTCAAGGCCATGGAAAAACTAAACATCAAGAGAATTTTTAAAAGCACTAATCCCATCAAAAGACTTAGTCAATAAAGTGAAAAGGCAACCTATGAAATGGGAAAAAAATTGTAAATCATATATGTGATAGGGGGTTATTGTCCAGAATATAAAGAAAAAGTAAAACTCATCAAAAAAAAATCCACAAATAACTCTATTAAAAATGTGCAAAGGCTGTGAATGGACATTTTTCCAAAAAAGACAGACAAGCACATAGAAAGATGTTCAACATCACTAATTGGAGAAATGCACATGAAAACCATAATGAGATATCACTTCACATGCAATAGGGTGGCTACTATTAAGGAAAGATGAAAGAAGGAAGGAAGGAAGGAAGGAAGGAAGGAAGGAAGGAAGGAAGGAAG
>NW_012147886.1:969438-970759 GCF_000956105.1 Propithecus coquereli | reverse complement strand
TTTGGATTTGTGTATAAAACTGTCTCTACTTACAAAATACCCTATTAAAAATAATTTTAAATTCCCTTCTGAGTTATTGTACTATACTGAGAGTAAAAAAAACTTTGCAAATTTTAGACATCTTCAGCAAAGCAAGGAAGAAAATCACTTCTTTATACCCAGAAGCAACTATCATTAATATTTTAAATGTATTTTTGTTCAGCATTGTACAAAGCATCTTTCTCTACACAATGAAGATAATATAATTTTATAATCTACCTTTCTTAATGCTATAAGTACTTTCATTATCATTAACAAACATTACAAATGTAATTGTTAATGATTACATTGTATTTCTTCACATGAACATATATCATAATTTACATAATCATTTTCATAGCCCTGGATTTTTAGGTGGTTTCCAGTTTCCTGCTCTCATAAATAATGCAGATATTTGTGCATAAATATTTATTCCTATTCATGATTACTTCCTTGGAATGCATTCCTAGAAATAGAAATAGTGAGTCAAATGGTATTAGATGGGAAGGCTTTTGAGGAATAATGTCCAAGTACTTTATAGAAAGTTTGGAGCCATTTATACTCCCACCAACAATGTGAAAAGTATATGTTTGATAGCATCTAAGCAAGCACTTGTTGTCTATACTGTTATGAATTATCTTTTTACTTTTTCTTTTTTACTAAAATAAATCTGTCATTGGGTCCAGCTATTTCTTATTGTAAAATGCTGCTACATTCCTCCCCTTCCTTTCTGTTTTCAAGTTGCTGCCATAACCCAGATTTTCAGTTACTTTAAACCTACCAATTATGCTAAAATCTCTCACTCAAGTTTAGCCCCTTTATATTCATGCTGTTACTAACCTCAGAGTTAACCTCAGCTTCTTTTAATTCTCTTTGTATAGTTACTATCACACAAGCACAAGTTCGGTTGTTCTTTGATTGATCCAATTGAATTACATTTGTCTTCTCAACTTTTCTCTAACCTCTTAGGTGCAAGAACCATTCATAGAATAATTCAATCAACTAATATCTTATGAATGTCTATTATGTCCCAAGCACTATAATAAATGTCAGAAATATAAGGGGAACTAGGCACAGTTCCCACATTCAAAGACCTGAAGGTCTAGCAGAGAAGAAGAGGAACAGATAAACAATATCAGTGCAGACTGATAGGTGGTTTGATAGAAATAATTACAATAGCAAAGAAAAGGAGAAACTATTATGGGCTAGGGAGACCTGAAATGACTTTATGAAAAAGCAATATATAAGCAAAACCCTATGGTTTCAAGTAAGAATTTAGTGAAGCAAAAAGGAAGAAGAAGCC
>NW_012147886.1:966460-967397 GCF_000956105.1 Propithecus coquereli | reverse complement strand
TGGCTTAAGGGAATTGCAAATTAAAACAATCATGAGATATCACTTCATACCTATTATAATGGCTAAAATCGAAAAACCTGACAATATTAAATGCTGAGAAACATGCAGAGCTACAGGAACTCTCACTCACAGCTAGGGTAAATGCAAAATGATACAGCCATATTGGAAGCTAGTTTTGCAGTTTCTCGTAAAGCTGAATACAGCGTTACCATATGATCTAGCAATCATGCCCCTAGGTATTTACCCAGCTGGTTTTAAAACTTATGTCCACAGAAAAACATGCGTGCGAATGTTATAACAGTCTTATGTATAATTTCCAAAAACTAGGAGCAACCAAGAAATCTTTCAGTAGGTGAAAGGTTAAACAAACAGTAATACATACATACAATGAAATATTATTCAGGGATAAAAATGAATAAGCTATTTAACCACAAAAAGATGTGGATAAATCTTAAAGTAAAATATCTAAGTTAAAAAAGCCAATCTAAAAAGGTTACATTCTACGTGATTCAATTATATGGCATTCTGGAAAAGTAAAAACTATAGTAACAATAAAAAGGCCAGTCATTTGAGGAGAGAGCTGAATAGGTGAAGCATGGAAGTTTTGTAGGGCAGCAAAGCAATTCTGTATGCTACAGTAATGGTGGATGCATGACATTATGTATTTGTCAAAACCCATAGAAATCTACAGCAAAAAGAGTAAACCTTTATGTATGTAAATTTTAAAAATTGTTTAGGTGGTCAGAGCAAACTCCAAAAGAAGGCAGATGTGATAAAAACTTCTAACTGTTAAAAGGAAACATCAGGTAAGTGGTGGTCAGAGGAAAATGCTGACTCAAATAATTTTGGAACTGAACGTAATCTCTGAAACTAAAGACAAAATGAACTATATACATAAGTACTGTGCTCTAGTTGATAAAGTTGTTTCTACCAGGAT
>NW_012147886.1:962134-965230 GCF_000956105.1 Propithecus coquereli | reverse complement strand
GATAAGAAAGGGGAAAAGTTCAGGGTGGATCCTGGATTTCTTGATTAGGCAACTGTATAGAAAAGGTACCTTTTACTGAGAGACGACTGGAGGAGGTGAAGCGAGATTAGGATGAGAGAGAATCTCCTATTGCACTGGGCATAATTTAAGGCTCATTACAAATGCTCAGTAAATGTTTTCTTGACTGATTCAAAAAGAAATGATTGGGAAGCTTGTACAGAGACATATTATTTCTAAGACCTTCAGTCTCCTTCTTTTAGGTATTTTGGATATTATGCTGTTCTAGGTGCCCATCAAAGACCAAGTAAACTAGGTAAATGAAAATAGGAGAAGCATATAGTCTAATTAAAGATATTGTTAGACAAAGGATTCCAAGTAAATCCTATTCTGAACTTTAACAACACCCTGGAGAAAATAGCTATTACATCTCGAGTGGCAGAATATGGCTCCCCTTTTAAAAAAATCAATAGATTCTCTGGAGAAAAGGAGTAAATGACTTCCTTTGTAGAATCTCATCACTAGCTTTCCCTCTATATAGACACAGTCTATAAAATCATAGCCAAAAGATGATCTTATTGACAAAAGAGCAACAATTATATAGAACAACATCCTGTCTCATACTTGCGACGTCTGAGACATTTGCTATTTATTGTTAGAAGTCCTTTCAAACCTGCCCCAGCTCTCATAGAGTCCTGGTGACCACTGGGTAATTCCTTAGCCTCACTTTGTTTCTCCTTGACTAGGTGCCAAGCACAAATAATCACTACAACATTTATCACAATAGCTTGTGATTATTTGTTTTCCTGCCTGTTTTTAAAAAGCATTGGACTACTTGGGAATAAGAGGCATTAAGAAGTGAGTCAGGCAGCCTCCTGGGATCTTTAATCTGTAAGGTAATAGTAAAATAAAACTGGAACCAACTGGAAATATGGCACCTGGAAATACAGCACCTGGTGGATTACATTTGACCCAGTGGATTATATTTGTTCACATTAATCTTACACAGCCAGCAAAATGGAAACTGGCCCCACTGCTTTAGAAGGAGACGGCATTCCTGAGTGGAAGTTTAAAACATTCCTTACAAGCTTTAGTCTCTGTTAGACGTTTCAAATGAAGGCATGTATAAATTGCATTGTGCAGCTCTGGACTCAGCATTAATGAGATGACCAACCACCTGAGCACTATTTGGTGTGAGCAAAATCAACTACAATCCCCAAACTTAGTTTCGTTAACCAAGATTTGTGTCTTTATTATTTAAACTCTTTAATACCACCACAATGAAGTAGTTTAGTTCTGAAAATTATAATTGTTTTCAAATAAGTAAAAATATTTTACATCCAGAATACATAATGAGTCTTTTGTTTTGAATATAAGAAATTTTACCTATAGAAAGTTTCTCCACACCCTACTAAATAAATATTCTTAAAGAATATTTTTTAAAGAGCTTCAAATTCTCAATCTGGCCATCTATGAGACCATGTATATAATTCCAGCCTTTTCCCTGACACTGAGTACAGTGTCTGGCACCTGGAAGGTACCCACTAGGTGTTTGATGAATGAATGAAAAACAATCAATATTCAGTATCTTTTCACCCTTCAGTGTTAGAAAGTCCACTACCTTCTGAGATAGCCCATTTTATTATAGCACAGCTCTGATTGTTAGGAAAGAATTTTTTTCCTTTTTTTTTTATTTCAGCATATTATGGGGGTACAGATGTTTAGGTTACGTTTGTTGCCCTTGCCCCCCTCCCCCCCAAGTCTGAGTTTGAAGCGTGTCCATCCCCCAGATGGTGCGCATCACACTCTTTGTGTATGTATATATCCGTCCCCTCCTCCCCCTCCCCCTCCCTCCTGCCCGACATCCAATAAATGTTATTTTTATATGTGCACTTATGTGTTGATCAGTTAATACCAATTTGATAGTGAGTACCTATGAAAGAATTTTTTTTAAACATTAAATATCTATTGTTCTTCATGAATCACCCAATCATTGGACATATTCTTGGGTAACAGTGACCTAATTTTATGCACAGATATCTTTATAGATAAAGGGTGGAACTTAGTCACAAGTCCTCACTCATAGAAAACACAAAGACCCTACCTGACAACATTTGAATTGTGAGCATTGAATTGTGAAGATTTAGCTGACTTCCCTCATTGCTTTGATTTTTGCACACGCATTTTTGGTTGCAAGGGAGAAGAGAATCAGTGTATGTTTTCCAGAACTTCTGTTTGATAAAGATGAAAACTTTCTCAAAAATTAGTGGACAGAGAATACTAAATCCAAATTTCTCGTATTCTAAACATAGTGAGGAAGAGAAAGAACATCAACACTGATGGAACACCTATTATCTGTCAGCTGTTTTAGCGACATCATCCCACTGAATCCTGACACCAACTCTCGGAGCCATGTACTATTGATCCCATTTTTAATGTCAGCCATTAGGACTTAGAGAAATTAAGTAATTTATTTAAAATCATACAAAGAAAGAATAAGGTGTCCAGCATTTGTATCCAGGTATGCCCAGCACCTCGTTCACCCTATAATGTTGTCTGAGTTCCATGTAGTTCAGAGCTGTGTGTATGTTCCATCCTGATAGTCAACTCATCCATGCACGCTTACACACTAAGAAGAAAGGGAGGAAGGACCTTGAAAATGATTTCCATGATGAGATTCTAAATTTGGAAAACTTAGAGGAAAAACCATCAATGGATTTCATGGAGATCGTAAGACACTATAAATCTGTGCCAGGTTAGAGGCTAGCAGTGGTTTTCAATCTCAACATGTCTATATGGTAAGACACACAGCCCCAACAATCTATTACTTAAACGGTTCGCTATAGTGGTGATATCAGGAAAAGGGAGCACCGGGGGTTGGGGTGGGCTCAGTTTTTAAAAATCTTTGATGGTTTAGATGTGCCCTCCTAAACAGCATGCCTCTTCAGAGCCTTTGAGAATTCAAAGGGAAGGGAAATAAGAGGGAAATAAATCTTTGATATTTTGTTTTGTTTTCTCTAGGAAGGAAAAAAGATCAGCCAGGATAAATCATGTCGCAGATGTCAAATGGATGATGTATTTTTTTTTTTTTTTTTGAGA
>NW_012147886.1:959072-960968 GCF_000956105.1 Propithecus coquereli | reverse complement strand
ATCTTATCTTCACAATCTCATTAATCCATTTAACACCAAAAAATACTGCCCTTGATAATTAAAGAGTCAGATTCAAAGAGATGATGTGATTTTCCCAGTGTCACAAAACTGACAGGTGACAGAATCAAGATGCGATATCAGATCTGACCTGGTGCCTTTTCGTACTATACCGCATGATGGTTGCAATCAGATGGCATCTGAGATTTTAGGAAAGTTACTCAAACAATTGCTGGTACTTGGTTTTAGTATATATTTTCATTATAAGTATTTTATTGAGCTAAGCATAGTAATATTTTTTCAAAGAAATTTGTCTCTCTGATTTTGTAATGCTTTCTTTGATGCTTTCACTTATTTATTCATCAATTTATTCAACAACTTTTTATTGATTTATTTGAACATTGTCAGCCCAATCGTGGTCACTCACTGTTTGTTTAATTGAACTTGGCTTCCTTTGATAAATATCAATAATTCAAGTCCCTGAGATTTACTGGTAAAATAATCACAGTGCCAGATGCAAATTATAAAGTCATTCACCATGAGAGCTGGCAGTTGCCTTTAGAGATTATCTCCTCCAACCTCCACTTCTGCCAGATAAAAATGTCGAGAGCCAGAGAGGGAGAGTGACATGCCTGAGTTCACATTACAAAGTATCTTGTGTAGCTTTTCCAGTGGGAACTTGAATTATCTGACTTATATGCCTGCATTGATCACAAAGCAGGTAGTTGCCAGATTGCCATTTGACTTGGGCATAGAACCAAATAATTAAGAATACCCCCAAAGCCCTATGTAATATTTAGATGCCTTTGAAAGCTCACAACTGACAATGTGCTCATATCACTGTTCCTAAGAGAAATTTAGAATGACTGGGAGAGACAGCCACATGTAAATATTCATGATTCATCAAGCCTTGAACAAGAACATACGTAAATAATTAACAAGATAGTGATTTGTAGTATCATGATAATAGATAACTTAGTTCCTAATGAGAGGTTACCTGAAGTTGTTTTCCTTTTCCAAAGCAACCAAAAATTCAAAAAAAAGTACATCGTAAGGTTTGTTATCACTTTTGTTGTATAGTTTTTGAAGTTGAATCCTCAAGAAACAGTTTTTCTTCTCAAGTGAACACTCATTTTTACTATACACTGTATTTAACATGGTACATTCTAAGCTTTTAGAGAAAGTAACACTGAGGTATAATTTTGTAATTTATTCACTAATTTCTGTTACCAATCTTGTTGTTGTACTCTGGTTTCTCTTCAAATCATATAAATCTTTTGCCTTTTACTAATCTTGTTGTTTTTCTTCTTTCCCACAGTGTATCTAAGAAAAGGTAACCCTGACTCTTTGTGTAGTTTGATTCTGTATTGAAACATCACTGTTATTTACAGTTTTGCTTTATTATTTCACCTGACATCTTCATTTTAATCTATCTGTAGGCTGTAATCTCTATCTTTACCAAGAGGAAGTGAACAAGGAGAAAAAGCAAAAGGAAGAAAGAGAAAGACTCAATATCCTGCCTCAGGCAATTTTCTTAAGTTAAAAAAAAAAAAAACTCTCCCCACCTTTTCCACCTAACACAGAACAAAATCTGAGAAACACAGTCTCATTGTTTCATGTGAAACTTACAAAGATATGGCCAACTATCTCTCTCTCTCTCTCTCTCTCTCTCTTTCTTCCTCCCCTCAACCCCGCACCCAAAGAAAGAAAAAGAACAAAATTCTTTTTTCTATTAAATGAAAATCGTCACTTTGGAAAACCGTTTGAAACTATCTACTTTGAAAGCTAAACACATGTCTACACTATGATCCTGAAATTCCATTCCTTAGCATAGACAAATGAGTATATTTGTCTACCAAAATCTGTGTTAGTCTGGGTTCCCCAGAGAAACAAAACCAA
>NW_012147886.1:952055-958200 GCF_000956105.1 Propithecus coquereli | reverse complement strand
TGTTGGGTGGCAGGGATTTGTTCTAAAAATCCTAATGGTTTGTGTCAATTCACCTATAGGTTGTGCCTAAGACTCCAAATAGCATCCCTATCTGAAACTGAGATTTCAAGCATCATTATATCTGCTGGGTCATATATATGGCTAAAATGGCAGAATAGCTTGCACAGCAGCCTGGATCTGTTGTAGAGCCTTCTCTTATTTTGGATCTCATTCAAAGAATAAGAATTTCAAAACAATTTTATTCATAGTAACTAAAAAGGACAACAATTTAAATGTTTGTAGTAGAATGGATAAATTGCACAATATTCATAAAGTGGAATACTATACAACAACAAAAGGAAACATCTGCTACAAGCAATATTACAGCTGAATCTCACAAACAAAGCAATTAGTGAGTGAAAGAAGCTAGCCACAAAAGAATACACACTGTATATCATTCAATTATATGAAATTCAACAACAGGAAAAACTAAACTATGGTGATAGAAGTCAGAATATTGGTTACCTGATTTGGGGTGTATAGGTGTGGGGCAGTGTAGGTATGGACTTAGGAAAGGAAAGAAAGAATTCCTCTGGAGTGGTGAAAATATTCCATATATAAATCCATTAGTTTGTACACGTAAGACCTGTGGATAGGAGGGGGGCAGAGCAAGATACCTTCAGCAATCGTCCCTCTGTGAAAAATACCGAATTCAACAACTATCCACGTAAGCAAGCACCTTCAGAGGAACCAAATATCAGATTAGTGATCATACTAACTGGTTTTAACATTATATCAAGGAAACAGGCACTGAGGGGGGCAGAAAAGACAGTCTTGCATTGCCTACACCACCCCTCCCCCAACCCACAGCCATGCATGTTGAGAGAAAATATGTACCCTGGGGGGGGAGAGTGAAGTGATTGATGAACTTTACATCCATCATCAAATTGTGGGACTTTGCAAGGGGATCACAGCACAAGTAAGAAATCTGCTGGTGCCCATGGAGGGAGCATTTAGACCACCCTTGGCAGAGGGAAATCCTCTACTCCAAAACCCAAGTTCAGGCTAGCTCTACCACTGGCTGACTAGAAGTATCTTGGGGCCTGGTCAAAATTCATAGGGCAGTTGAGCCACAAAGGCTGTAGTCCTTGGGTAATTCCTGTGACTGTGCTGGCTCAGAGCCAATGGACTTGGCATGCACATGACCCAGAGAAACACCAGTGGTTGCCACCAAGCCAAAGCCTGTGTCACCCACCTTCCAACAACAGGTAGTGAGGCTCAGGGAGTCTTCTTCCACTTGGGGTAAGGAAAGCAAAAAGTTCAGAGGACTTTGTTTTGCAGCATGAGCACCAGTTAGCCACACTAAAATAAAGTACCAAAAAGGCTCCTGAAGCTCCTGAGTCCAAACCTTAGTTCTCGGGAGGCACTTTTGTACTGACCCTGGGCGAGAAGGAAACATGCTGCCCTGAAGGGAAGGACCCAGTCCTGGCAGGATGTAACACCTGCTGACTAAAGAGCCCTTGGGCTTTGAACAAACATCAGAAGTAGCCAGGCAACAGTCACCATGGGCTTTGAGTGAGAATGAGCTGGGTTCCATTATGACCTGGCACTGGTGACTATGAGGGAGTGACCACATCACTCCTCCCCCGACTCCAGCAGCGCAGCACAGAGAGTGACAGAAGAGAGTCAGAGACGGCCTGGTAATCCAGGGGATTTTCTCATGTCTTACCCAAGTCCACCAAGGCAGTACCATCAAGAGTCTGGAAGAGTTACAGCATTACTGGGCTGGAGGCACCACCAATGCTGGTATGGCTGCAGTGACTGAAGACTTAGAACACAAGATTCAATTCCCTTTGAATATCTGGAAAGTCTTCACAAGGACAGGCTCAAACAAGTCCAGATTGTGAAGATTAAAATAAATACATAACTACCTAACTCTTCAATGCCCAGATATTGACAAACATTCATAATCATCAAGAAAACAAAGGAATACATGACCTCACCAAATGAAGTAAGGTTCCAGTGACCAATCTTGGTGTGATAGAAATGTATGACTTTCAGGGGAAGAATTCAGTAGCTGTGCTGAAGAAGCTCGATGAACTTCACGATAATACAGAGAGGGAATTCAGAAGCCTATCAGAGAAATTTAACAAAGACTTTTAAATAATTTTTTAAAAGGCAAAAATTCTGGAACTGAATAATTCAGTTGACAAACTGAGAAATGCGTCAGAGTGTCTCAACAGTATAATCGAACAAGTAAAAGAAAGAATTCATGAGGTTCAAGATAGGCTATTTGAAAATACACAGTCAGAAGAGAAAAAAATAAAAAAGAACAGGTATGCCTGTAAGATCTTGAAAATAGCCTCAAAAGGGCAAGTCTAAGAGGCATTGGCCCTATAGAGGAGGTAGAGATAAGAGAGAGATTGGGGTAAAAGTTTTATTCAAAGATATAATGACAAAGAACTTTTCAAACATAGAAAAAGATATCAATATTCAGGTACAAGAAGGTCATAGAACACCAAGCACATTTAACCCAAACAAGACTACCTCAAGGCATTTAATAATCAAGCTCCCAAAGGTCGTGGATAAAGAAAAGCCTCCAAGGGAAGCAATAAAAAAGAAAAAAAGAAAAAAAAACCAACAACATATAAAAGAGCTCCAATACATTTGGCAGCAGACTTCTCAGTAGAAACCTGACAGGCCAGGAGAAAGTGCGCTGACATATTCAAAGTATTGAAGGAAAAAAACCCTTAACTTCACCATATTAGATACTGCACAAATATCCTTCAAACATGAAGGAGAAATAAAGACTTTCCCAGACAAACAGAAACTGAGGAATTTCATCAACACCAGACCTGTCCTACAAGGAATGCTAAAAGCTCTTCAATCTAAAAGAAAAGGATGTCAATAAACAATAAGAAATCATCTGAAGATATATGACTCACTGGTAACAGTAAGTACACAAATACAGAATAGTCTATTCCTGTAATTGCAGTGTATAAACCACTTATATCTTGAGTAGGAAGACCAAAAGACAAACCTATCAAAAATAACTATAACAACTTTTTGAGAGATAGATAGTATTAAAAATGGACGGAAACAACAAAAAGTTAAAAAGCAGGAAGAGATGGAGTCCAAGGGTAGAATTTCTGTTACATTTCTATTTTCTTATTTGTTTGTTTGTAAGCAGAGCTGTCATATGTTTAAAATAATTGGTTACAAAATGCTTTCTGCAAGCCTCATGAAAAGCTCAAATCAAAAAGCCTACAACAGATACACACACACACACACACACACACACACACACAAAGCAAGAAATTAAAACACCCTACCAGAGAAAATCACTCTTAACAAGGGAAGACAGAAAGGAAGAAAGAAAGAGAGGACCACAAAACAACTAAAAGTCAAATAACAATATGATAGTAGTAAGTCCTTACCTATCAACAACATTGAATGTGAATGGACTAAATACTCCAATGAAAAGACATAGAGTGGCTGAATGTATAAAAAAAATGAGCCAACTATATGTTGCTTGCAAGAAACCCACTTCACCTATAAAGACACACATGGACTGAAAATAAAGGGATGGAAAAAGATATTCCATGCAAATGGAAACCAAAAAAGAGCAGTAGATATACTTCTATCAGATGAAATAGATTTCAATACATAAATTGTAGAAAGAGACAAAGAAGGTCATTCTATAATGATAAAGGATCCAATTCAGCAAGAGGATATAACAATTCTGAATATATATGTACCCAACACTGGAGTATCCCGATGTGTAAAGAAAATATTACCAGAGCTAATAGATAGATAGACTCCAATACAATAATCATTGGAAAACTAAATCCTCCACTTTCAGCATTGGACAGATCACCCAGACAGAAATTGAACAGAGAAACATTGGACTTAATCTTCTCTACAGACCAAATGGACCTAACAGATGTTTATAGAATGTTCATCTAACAGCTGCAGAATACACCTTATTTTCAGCTCATCAATCATTCTCAAGGATTGACCATACATTAGGTCACAAAATAAGTCTTAAAAAATTCAAAAATATTGAAATCATATCACATATTCTCTCTAATCACAATGGAATAAAACTAGAAATCAATGATAAGAGGAACATTGGAAACTCTACAAACACATGGAAATTAAACAATATGTTCCTGAATGACCATGGGGTCAATTAAGATATTAAGAAGGACTTAAAAAATTTCTCTAAACAAATGAAAATCAAAGCACAACATATCAAAACCTATGGGATATAGCAAAAGCAGTAATAAGAAAGAAGTTTACAACAATAAGTGCCTAATCAAAAAAGTAGAAAAGCTTCAAATAAACAACCTAATCATGCATCCCAAAGAACTAGAAAAACAAGAGCAAAACAAACCCCAAATTAATAGAAGAAAAGAAATATTATAATAATGATCAGAAAAGAAGTAAATGAAATTAACAAAAGAAAAAATACAGAAGATCAACAAAACAAAAAGTTGTTTTTTCAAAAAGATAAACAAAATACACTGTTGGTGGGCTGTAAATTAGTGCAACCACTATGGATAAAAGTATGGAGGTTCCTCAAGAATCTAAAATTTTAACTACCATATGACCCAGCAATCCCTCTGCTGGGTATATATCCAAAGGAGGGGAATTCAGTGTATCGAAAAGATACTACACTCCCATGTTTATTGCAGTACTATTTAAATAGCTAAGATTTGACATCAACCTGTGTCCATCAATAACGTATGGATAAAGAAATTGTGGCATGGGGGTCGGGAAAATGGTGGATTAGGGGTGACCTCCTGGCTCTCTGCTCCCAGAGTGGGAGGTGAAGAACACGGACACTCACACGTGAGTGAGGCACTCTCCCACAGGATCAGCTTCGTGAATCTACAGAGAAGCAGCGAGGGACAAGCAGTGCTATGGAAAAAATAAGCTGAACTGGAAAAGCGTCCGCAAATACCGGAGAGTGTGGGACAAAAGGGAAGTACAGCGCGGGACGGTCGCGCCTGGCAGGCTGGCCTGGGCAGTGAGATCTGACTCACAGGAAGACAACTCTTCCTTTACCAAACCCCACTCCCATGCAGGCAGGGAAGTGCCAGAAGTCAGTGCGAAGTGGTAAGTCAGTGCGAAGTGGTAGCACAGACTGACAAGCGGTGGGGAGCTGAAACAGGAGCAGGGTCCATTTTGAATTCCCCGGTGAGCGGCGCTGGGTCAGCATCAGAGGGGAGGGACTGGCCCGAGCGGGTGCTCCCCGGATCAGACGCTGCCCAAGCCCACAGGGGAGAGTTCGGAGACAGCCTCTTGCCACAGGAGACCGCCAGGACTAGATCGGGGGAGGGGAACTCCATAAAAGAGGCTCTGCCCGTGGAAATCGCTGAAAGTTCTCTGGGCGCTGGGAGGGACACAGCACAGAGTCCTCCCGCGGATCCATTCAGAGTCTCCGTGTGTAGGGGGGCGGCGGGCTCAGCGGGCGGCTCTGGGAGGCAGCTCTGGAAGTCGGCAACGGTGGACCCGGCTCCTCATGCCCTCCCGGTGCAGTCGGCTTCAGTGCTGACTAGCAGTGGGTGGGCAGCCGCAATTCGGGGAACCCAAAGCCTGCGACTGCAGGGACTTGTTGCCTGGGCATCTGTCTGAGTCATAGCCGCTGCCTCTGCGGCAGAGCTGGTCCCGCCCTGTGAGGAGGAGAGAGGAGGAGAGTAGCGTGCACAGCCACTTTTTCTCCCAAATCTGCAGACAGTCTGTCCCAGCCGCGGACTCAAGCCCCGCCTCCAAAAGGGCGGAAAAGGGAGAAAGAGTGATATTTCTGCTGAGTTTCCAGGCAGTCTCCGGCAGCCCTGTTCCACTCAGTTGCTGGCGCTGTCCGCCAAGGTGACGGGGAACTGAGGGTGAACTGAGGGAGACCGCTAGTAGAATTGTGATCCGGGACACATAAGTACCCCTCTGCCAGGCGACTTGACCGCCGACCCAACGCACCACGCTAAAGGGCTGGCCTCGGCCACTAGGCGGAGTAAAGGGGCCGCTTTTTGTTTTTCTTTTTTTTTGTTTCTTTTTTTTAATTTTTTGTAGTGCTGTGATCCCAGATGACATAACCAGCCCCTCCGCCAGGCGACTCGACCTCTCCCGAGGCATCGCGCCAAAGGGCCTGCCTCTGCCTCCAGGC
>NW_012147886.1:936301-938571 GCF_000956105.1 Propithecus coquereli | reverse complement strand
CACATATATTGCTGGCATCTGACAAGCTCAGATAATATTAGAGAATACCATAAAGAAAAATACCTCTACCACTTGGCTTAAGAGCTAAAACATTATCCGTACAATTGATAGTTTGATATGTACTTTCTTGTTCTCATTCTTCTCTCACATGCTTCCTATTTCAGAGAGAACCACTGCTGAACTTTGTGTCGATCATTCCCTTGAATATTTTCACATTTATACTAAAGTATTCTCTTACAATGTCAAGTTTTGTTTTGTATATTTATAATCTTTATATATGAATAGCACCATATTATCACATTCCTATAAAAAGTTCTTTTATTGTACTCAATATTATGTTGTCAGGGTTTACTCATGCTGATAGATGTATTGTTAGTTAATTCATCTTAACAAATTATAGTAGTCCCATAGATCAATACACTACCTATATATGGTGATAAATATTTAGGTGGTTTTCCATTTTTCACTATTAGAGAAAATGCTGCCATGAATATTCTGTGACATGTTTCCATAAACAAATATGTAAGACTTACTCTAGGGCATGTATCTCAGAAGAGAATTATTGAAACATAGGTAAGTGCATTTCCATTGTTACTATATATTGCTAGGGCTGATATTTGAACCTCTGATTCTTTATCATTTCTCAGTTATTGCCAATCCCATAGAAGATCAATGCTTCCTCTTCTCTCTACCTAAAGTCATCTTTCTCCCTCCCCTTTCTGTCTTATAAATACTTAATCATTTCCTAAGACTCAGCTAAGTTCCTTTCTCACATGAAAGCACCCCTAAACCCCACAGGTAAAGTGGTCATTCCTTCATTTCAGCTTTTTATGGGACTCATTGATCACTGAATCCTATAGAAATCACCTTGCCTATATATCTGTACAAATTTCACAAAGCTATAATCTGCAGAATAGAAACCATAAAGCAGACTCCAGAAAAATAACACTATATTGACATTATCCTTTAACCAGTTCTTAATCACCTAAAACGTCAACAATTAGAATGGTCACCCAACAGTAGCATCCTTGGCATGGTCTTTGATCCATCTTAGCCTATCTTATCCAGGACAGTTGAGTTCTTCATAGAGTTGGGATGTGAACCAATTTTATTGACTATGTCTACACCTATAGACACACAGGTAATATGGTCTCTACCAACATTCCCCTTGCCATTTACTTGACCAGAGAAGGCACATATGTGAAACTATTTTAATGAGAAAAGTCCATGTGTAGAATTACAAAATTATTAGGCTTTAAAGCTAATGGGGACTTAGAGAAGATATCAACAAAATCTCACTTTAATAAAGATGAAATTGTCTTTTGAGATGCTGCTTTACCTAATGTCACAGAGCCAATGAGCAGTCAGAGTTCATGATAACTCATTTTCTTTCACTCAGAATATATTTATAGAGCACTCAAACATACCACATCTCTATGTATATGTGAATTAGGACAAACTTGAGGAATTCAATTTAATTAAAACTATTTTCTTATAGATCTGCTTGTGATTGCTGCCCTATTAGGTGTATGATGGACTGAACAAGACATTATTAACACTAAATTTTTCAAGAAATTTACATTTCATTTGACAGCATTAAAATTGGAAAATGGTGACATTTGAGTGTGTAACAAGATGTAAACCTGGAGGATTTAATTGAAGGGGCAAGATAAAATAGATGAGAAACTTCAAGATGGGTTGCTATACCACCTGTAGATGTTTGAAAGTGAGTCTGAGAGTCATATGTATCTAAAAACCACAAAAAGGATGTTGAAAGAATAGAAATTAGAAGGAATATTTTTCTTAAAAAGTATTTATTTACAAAAAACTGTGCTGTGATGCAACCTTCCCTCCCCACTCTCCTCCCCCAATTTACCTTAAGCAGAAAAAGAGTTTCTCTGGCAGGAGAGAATGGTCTGTGCCTAAAGGATTTGGGGGCATGCAGTGGCCTGGTGAATATCACATGCCCAAAGAATATACAGGTAAGGGGCTAGATGAAATGGCCTACAGTGTGAGGGGGATCTAGAGAATTACTGCACACCACTGTGTGTGAATTGCAGTCTTCTGATATGGAATCTCATTGGAAAGATCAGCCATTTAAATAGGAATCCTACTTCTTGTATTATCCTGGATAGAGCTGGAGTCCATTCTACTAAGTGAAGTATGACAAGAATGGAAAAACAAGCACCGCATGTACTCACTATCAAATTGGCATTAACTGATCAACACTTAAGTGCACATATAGTAATAACATTCATCGGGCGTCGGGC
>NW_012147886.1:935716-936251 GCF_000956105.1 Propithecus coquereli | reverse complement strand
AAAAGAATTTGGAGATACCTCAGAGAGCTAAAAATAGAAATACCATTCGATCCAGCAATAGCACTATTAGGCATCTACCCAAAAGAGCACAAGACGTTCTATGATAAAGACATCTGCACTCAAATGTTTATGACAGCACAATTCACTATTGCAAGAATGTGGAAACAACCCAAGTGTTTGTCAATCCATGAGTGGATTATTAAAATTTGGTGTATCTTTACAATGGAATATTACTCAATCATAAGAAACGACAGTGATCTGGCACCTCTTATACTTTCCTTGATTAAATTTAGGCCCATTATCCAAAGTGAGGCACCACAAGAGCAGAAGAACGGGATCCATTTGTACTCGCCATCAAATCAGTACTAACTGATCAACACTAGGATGATCACATGACCGAAATACTCTCTAGGGATTAGGGGGATGGGGGGCAAATATACAACTAAAGGTCACGGGGAGCACTAAAGGGAGGGAAGGGCATGCCTTTAACCCGCATTTGGGTGAGGCAAAGACATAAAGTGTAACTATAATGTTT
>NW_012147886.1:931623-933901 GCF_000956105.1 Propithecus coquereli | reverse complement strand
ATTTGTATATATTTATGGGGTACATGTGAAATTTCATTACATGTTTATAATGCATAGTAATGAAATCAGGGTGTTTAGGGTGTCCATCTCTTTAGCACAATGCATTTTTGTTTAACTATGGTTGCCCTACTCGACTATCAGACATTCAATTTATTCCTTCTAACTCTATGTTTGTACCCTTTAACACACTTTTCTTTCTCCTCCTCCCTCCCCCCACACTAACAGTTCCCAGTCTCTCTTTTCTTTCCACTCTGTACCTCCATGTGATCAGATTTTTTAGCTCCCACATATAAGTGAGAACATGTGATATATGCCTTTTTGTGCCTAGCTTATTTCACTGGAGATAATGACCTCCAGGTCCATCCATGTTGCTGCAAAAGACACGATTTAATTCCTTTTTACAGCTGAATAGTGTTTCACTGTGTGTATAAATGCCACATTTTCTTTATCTATGCATCCACTGATGGGCATTTAGGTTGATTCCATACCTTTGCTATTGTGAATAGTGCTGCAGTAAACATGGAGTGCAGGTATTTCTTTGATATATTTATTTCTTCTCCTTTGAGTAAATACCCAGTAGTGGGATTGCTGGGTCAAAGAGTAGTTCTGCTTTTAGTTTCTTGATGAATCTCTATGCTGTCGCCCATAGTGGCTCTCTGCTAGTTCACATTCCTACCAATAGTGTATAACAATTCTCTTTTCTCCACATCCTCACCAACATGTTTTTGTTTGTTTGTTTGTTTGTTTGTTTTTTGTCTTTTTAATAATAGTCATCTGACTAGGGTAAAATGATATCTCATTGTAGTTTTCATTTGCATTTCTCTGGTGATTTGTGATGTTGAGAATTTTTTTCATGTTCCTGTTGGCTGTTTGTGTGTCTTCTTTTGAGAAATGTCTATTCATGTCCTTTGCCCACTTTTTAATAGGACCCCCTATCTCCCACCGTATACAAAAATCAACTCAAAGTGGATTAAAGTCTTAAACATATGACCTGAAATTATAAAATTGCTAGAAGAAAAGCTATGCAAAACTTTCCTGGACATTGTCCTAGGCAAAAAATCTGTGACTAAGACCTCAAAAGCACAGGCAACAAAAACAAAAATAGACAAATGGGACTTAATTAAACTTAAAAGCATCTTCACAGCAAAAGGAACGGTCAATGGAGAGAAGAGACAACCTGTTGAATGGGAGAAAGTATTTGCAAACCATTCACCCAACCTGACGGGGGACTAATATTCAGAATATAGAAGGAACTCAAATAAACTCAACAGGAAAAAAACAAATAAGCTTATTGTTCCTAATTCTTAACTGGCTCTCTGCTCCTGACCTTGAAACCTAGTAGAACCACATTCCAGAAACCAGTCTGAAGCTCCCTTCCCCTCACCCCACTCCACTCACCAGCCATCATGGCCATTTTTTCATGTAGGGTATTTCAATGTTATCTACGGGTATCAATATTTGGGGAAAATATGGTGTATATTGAAAGTCGTAAACAGAAGCAATGCCTGAATGTATTAAAAATTGCTAACCTTGCCAGGTTTTCTTGGCTCTCCATCAATCTTCTTTAAGTAAGTTGTGGTACACTAGTTACTCAGACGTCAGGCCATCAGGTTCCACTGTCTCACAAGCTGTTTGCAATTGGGGATGCCTCGTCAGGGAAGCAGTCAGAGTGGAGCATCCTCGTACCCAAGGTTGCAAAAGGCTACCTGTGTTGGGCACTCAGAAGACATTTGCTGTCTTTATCCTTCCAAATAAGGAATCATGGAACTCTTCAGAAAACTGATTACATTAACCAAAGCCATAGTTTATGAAGTAGAATAGCTATGGATAACTTGGATGCATTTTGATATTAATAAAACTTATGTTTTTAATAAATAACAAAAGTAGAAATTGAGGGCACAGGTTATTAAATGGGGAATGTAGGAGCCATATAACAGGAATTCTGCTCTCTAAGAAATATTAAAGAAAAGCTTCTGGCCTTCTCTCCACCTCTCACTCATGCCTCTGCTCAGAGAAGATTTGTCTCATTAGTGGGTCAAGGCAACAAGTCAATCAGTTTCTGTGACTCTTACCTGAGACAAACATCATGTTCTTTTCTCTGTTCTTGCTGCCCCATGACACGGTCACTACAGTAGAGATTCTCTGCCCTGTGATGGGGGTGAAGTTAGTTTGGGAGGAAGCACAAAGAGGCCATGTTGGTCATGGACCTAAGTCATGTGTCCCAATATACATTTGCCAGCAAAAAAAAAAAAAAACCTTATTTAAAAAAAATTATGTG
>NW_012147886.1:930385-931573 GCF_000956105.1 Propithecus coquereli | reverse complement strand
AAAAAAAAATGCAAAAAAAAAAAGAAAAGAAATTGTGGCACATGTACACAATAGAATATTACATAGCCACAAAAAATAATGGAATTCGACCATTTCCAACAACATGGATGGAACTAGAGAATATTATGTTAAGCGAAATAAGCCAAGCACAGAAAGACAAATCCTACATGTTCTCACTCATATGTGGGAACCAAATACTAAGAACAACTGGTCTCATGGAGACAGAGAATAGAATTATGGTTACCAGAGGCTGGGAAGGGTAGTGGGGAGGGGTGATAAAGTGAGGATGGTTAGTGGGTATAAAAATATAGCTAGATAGTTAGATAGAATGAACAATATTTGGTAGTACAACAAAGTGACTGTAGTCAACAATAAGTTAAGATATACTTTAAAATAACCGGAAGAATGGAAGTGGAATGTTCCTAACACAAATAAATGATAAATACCTAAGGTGATGAATACCCCAATTACCCTGATTTGATTAATTTACATTGTATTCTTGTATCAAAACATCACGTGTATCCTATAAAGATATACAACTATTTTGTACCCACAATAATTAGAAACAAAATTTTTAAAAAAGACTTGTGTAGGTATCTATACCTCAATAAACATTTTGTTTAAATGAAAATTGACCCCTTCCAACAGCTTGGAATTGCTGTAATTACATATACAGTGGTGTTTCTAGCCTTCTGCTCTTTCCCTTAGCAACTACCCACTACGGTTTATCCACATTTTTTTTTCATAAGGAAGTTCTTCTTAGGAAGTTGTGTATCCCAACCACAATAAAATATTTTGAAATAAAAATTTAAACACAACAAAAACATTTTAACAAATAATCAGTTTCATTATACATGCAAATTCAGGGCAGATGTGTTCAGAGGCATAGCCCAAGTCCACCCACTACTAGAAGAAAAGTAAAACTAAATAAGCATTTCTGAAATATTGTAATGATTTTCCCTCTGGCTCCTAGTCAAGACTAGCAACGTAAATACAGAAACACCATGAGGAAGTTGTGTTTGCATACATGTGACTAGAAATCTAAATGAGTGCTAGGTAACTGGGGAAGGTTGAGTACTGAGCTGTGAACTCTAGGAGCAACACTTATGGGAAAAAGGTAAAGCCCAGTTTTGGATGAACAATTATCTCCTTATTTATTTACATGCATTTTCTCAACACCTTTAAGAT
>NW_012147886.1:912097-916270 GCF_000956105.1 Propithecus coquereli | reverse complement strand
ACAAGATCTTCAAGAGCAGAGGCTTATTCTTCTTTTATGTATTTTTTCCATTCTCCACCTACTTTCAAGACCAATACTTAGAAATTACAGAAATTCGAACTTAGTACGTATATTCTCCAGGGATTAGGGGGATGGGGGAGTAAACTCACAACTAAAGGACACGGGGAGCATTGGAGAGCGGAACAGCATGCCTCTAACCCTCGCTTGGGTGAGGCAAAGACATAAAATGTAACCAAAATGTTTGTACCCTCATAATGCCCTGAAATAAAATTTTTTTAAAAAGTAGCTAATTCAGAAATCAGACTGGTGCAACTGTTATATATTCACTGGGAGAAATTTACAAATATATGGAGAATATGAACATTATCTCTCCCAAGCACTCATTTGATGCTTGAATCCTCTCTGTGACATCCTTACCAAGGGTTTGTTCTTCTGATGCTTGAGTACCTCCACCGATCAGGATCTCACTATCTCAAGATGCACTTTTCTTCCTTTTAGAAAGCTCTATTACAGCTACCTTCTTCTGGGCTGAACACCACCATCATTTAAATTCCATTTGTTAGTTATAGTCCTATCCCTTAGGAACCCATAGCAAAGATAGTTACATATTAATGTGACATTTTTCAAGTATTTGAAGTCAGTAATTATGTAGCATATGACACAGATTAAACTCACAGACTCTGGAATCAGACTACCTGCATTCAAATTCTTATTCTGCCATTTACTCACCGTGTGACCTCAGGAGAATTATTTACTGTCTCTGTAACTTTGTTTCTTTATCTATATAAAAAGGTATAATAATAGCAGTACCTCAAAGGGCTCTTGTAAGAAGTACATGAATTAATATATGTAAATGTACCTGGAGCACAGTAAGTGCTCTAAAAGTTTTAGCTATTATTAATCATCATCATTATCCTAAAGATCTTGTTATCTGACCTAGGCCGTCTTTCTAATTCTATACTCATTCACTAAGTGAGCTCATTCACTTCCATGGCTTCAATCAACATCTATACATTTGTGAAAAATCTCTTCATTTTCCTCTTAGCACAGAGCTAAGTGTAAGTGACCAGTTGGGGCCACATGAATTGTTCTGGTCACTATAATTTGGGTGGAAGTGATATATACCGCTTCTAGTCACAGCCCCTAAAAACACCCTGAGAAATCTTCCACTCTCTCTTCCAGCTAGCTGAACACAAAGGAACCAGTGGAGGACTACGAGTTGGAAGAAGCCTTGATGCCTGAGTCAACACCTGGAGAGGAGCTGCCTAGGAGAGCCACCAGACTGAGACGTCCACATTGGGCTTTGTGTGAGCAAGAAACGAACATTCATTGTGTTAAACCATGAGATTTTATAGCCTATCATGACAAATACAATGACAGCCCAATGTATATCTCTTGCTTAGACTTTGCTTCTGAGCTCTAGAACTGTATATTTCACTTTCTATTCAGCATTTCTACATAAACCCTCAAATAGGATAATGAGTAAACTCAAGGTCTCTGGGATTATTGACCTATATTGAAATCCCAGTCCTTCCAGGTACCAGCTTATATGACAGTCGGGGGATTATATAAACTATCCACAACTGTTTCTACTTCAGAGTGATTAGAAAATTAAACAAGCAGGGCCACTTAGAACAGTCATTGGTCAGTCATTGGTCCATAGTAAATGCTCAGTAAATATCGGTAGTATAGATATTATGACCATCCCCACCCCAAATTTGCCCTTTCCCCTGGATGTCCTATATTGATAAATGTTACCACCATCCAACAGTTCTTAAAATTAGAAACTTGCAACTTAATCTTGAATCACTTTCTTTCATCCTCTCACATGGAACAAAGTACCAATAACTGATTGATTATACTCCCTAAATACTCTTCCAAGCCATTCACTTGACTCTGTCCTCTTTTGTCGTACCATCTTCATCCTAGTTAAAGCCACCAGCATATGTGGCTCTATTACACTTGTATCCTTATTAGTCTTTTCAAATCCATCCTTGCACTCTTCAAATTCATGCTTTACATGAAAATGTAAACAGTCCTTTTAAAATTCAAACCTGATCTTGTTGGTCCAAAGTTTAAAATGCAGTAATGCCTTCCATTGCCCTTTGGTGTGACCAAATTCCTGACTCATCACTTCAGCATCCCAGCATAACCCACCGCATGACTCATTGTTAGAGTTGGCTTGGCTTCATAAAGGTGCCATGGATTGTCCCATCTTTGACGTTTGCATGTGTTGGTTACTTCTGCTTAGAATGAACTTTCTCCCCACCCCAATTAATCTAATTAATTCCTGACCATTCTTCACATTTCAGCTTAAATGCTACACTCTCCAGAAAGCCTTCCTAGCAAGGTCTGCCCACACTAATTAAAGACATGCCTCAAAGCACCTACTTTCTTACTTCATTAAACTCAGTACATTCACCCTTATTTGTATAATTATGTCTTCTCAGCTAGCCAGAAATCTGCATGAGGGCAAAGACCTCATATGTATGGTTCTCTACCTAGTATATTGGCTTGCATGGAGGAGGAGTTAGTTAAATACAACATAAGCTTTTAAAAGTGTGAGTATAAGTCTGTAAGGTAGCTTTATGTATCCCATGTGAATTTCTATTTGGTTGGGTCTGAAAAAAAAAGTCCTGGAATCAGTTCATGTACTCAGTGAAATTCACTTACAAATTTAGGAAACTCAACATCTGACCTCTTTGAGTTCAAAATCTAGCTGATTTGACAGCCACATTAAGTAAAAACTGTATTACAGCATCATCCATGCTGTCATAAAAGAATCATCCCAAAACCTCCATCAGTGTGTTATTTGGGGTGGGTCAGAAAGTAGTTTGTTTCTGGAAACTGCATTAGGAACGCTTTCATATTCTAAACATGAAAAAATTCCTCCTTCCAATGGTTCGTTGTGCACATGTGTTGCAAGACCAGATTAAGAAATATACGAGAAGTGGTTAAAAGCAAATTGAGGTTCAGAATTAAACCAGGTAATATTTATGTCAAGAAAAGGTTTGTGTTTACATGTTGGTCCAAAATTTGACAAACTACATGGCTGAAGAAGGAGAATAAATGAATATCCATGGATAGTGCAATCTAGAGAAAATATTTTCTAGGGAAGGAAACTCTATCGGGGGAGGGGGCGGAGCCAGGTCACTGAGTCTCAGTGAGGAGGTTTCAGAGTCCAGCTTTCCACCTGCTAACTCTGCTATTTATGCAAAGTAGGGAATTTCTCTCAGGAGCACTTTTTCTCTTATCTGTGAAATGCAAATGATGAGCCCCAAGTCATCAGATTGCGCATAATAATCATTGCTATCCAAGAACCCAGCGAGGCTCAAGGAAGTTAAGAACTTTTCCTGGGGTAACAACCCAATAATTGATAAAAGCTAGGTTTGTTACTCTCAGTATGGAACTTTTTCCATTAATTCCTAAAGGACTGTTTTCTCCCTTAAAAAAAATAATAAAAATAAGTGAATATTGCCAAGAAGGAAACAAGCTAAACTAGGGCTAAATTCTACTGAGTGCCCATAAGCCTCTTGAGTTACATTTAGAGTGTGTCAAATTTAAATTCACAGAAAATGTTCTCTGTCTGAGAAAGTTTGTGATCACATTTTCCAGAAGAGTCGAAAAAGAAAAAAAAAAAAAAAAGCAAAAATAAGTGGCCCAAATTCAATAACATTGGTACTTCTGTCCTTAGTCAAAGAAGAAAAAAACAAAAAAAAAAACAAAAACAAAAAACCTGATGGGAGCCTCTGGCTAGAGCAATAGTTTTCCATCTGTCCTTGAAGCATGTGGGTTTTCTTTAACTTCTTTGGAGTCATGACCAATAGTTCCATCACTTTTCTGGTTCTAATAAAATTCTGTGATGGGTTTTATATTACGCTCATTCCAGAAGAACGCCTTGTCAGTCGTAGAGGGGCCTTTGTTGTTCACAGCAGCTTGCAATGAATGTGAGGGCAAAGGTCTCTGGCTACACCCACCAGCGAAATCAGATTCAGCTACAGGAGGAACACATTACAGGGTTGGAATCCAGCATTTGTCCCCATAGGAGGAAGGCAATAGCTCCGCAGTTATTCCTCATGTCTACTTTTGATGATTCTATAACCTATTGCCTCTTACACTGGAGACAGCCAGGATTTCTTAGCAACTCTGACCTGAACAGAAAACAAAATAGCA
>NW_012147886.1:908313-909378 GCF_000956105.1 Propithecus coquereli | reverse complement strand
TAATTTAATCCAATAATTAAAATAGTGTATAACATCACACACTAATTCAATTTGAAATTTTCCTTATTTAAAACGTTCAATTTAAAATGCCAACTCAGGGTCCTACTTCATGCTTGGGAAGCTGCAATGAGGGAGACATACGTGGTCAGTTTCTTCTCTCTCTTCTGGCCTTTCTCTTCCACTCCTTCCCTCCATCATGAGGCTGCCTTCGGGCAGCAGAGGCAAGTAGAGGGAGAAGAGAGAGGGACACTGACATGCCCAGACATAATTTGGTCTTCATGCCATGCCCTCTTCATGCCTTTGGGGTGGGAGCTTCCCACTAAGGATGAGCTCTCCCTGAGGAGCTTCCATAAGTTCATTAGAAGTTCCATGTGGCTTCCATCTGTAGCTCTAATTACCCGGCCCTGTCTTTGACCCTATCTTTCACCTCCAAGCCTCAGCCCCTGAGCTTTTGGTGGCCACCTCTCCATGAGTCACTTAGCCCCTTTGAGCAGTTCTGTTGGGTGGAGACACTGTCAACAGCCCAGACCCATTCCTTGCACCTACAACTTGCCTGTATGCCCAAGTACAGCGCCACTCTGTGCCCCCTGGATGCTGAGAGCCACAGCCACATTAAGGACCTCAGGCCAGCACATGACAGACCCCAGTTCCATGTGTCCACATTCTGAGTGCTTCTCTGGAAGCTTCTCCTATTCAGCTTGAGGTGAAGGACAAACACATGCCTCCCACACCAGGAGTGATGGCACAACACCCCTACAACTCATACAATTGAGCTCTCACTCTGCCTTCTTTAACTTCAACCCTTTCATATCCTCCAGAAAGACCCCTGCCCCAACTCTCTCTTTTGGCCTCCTGCTGCATTTATCTAGATTCACAATATGCCATCAAAAACATCCTTAGAAAAATATACATAACTGATGTTAAAAATACAACCTATGAGTTTAGAGTTACGAGTAATTGTTATTTAGTTTTCTATAGCTTCTTCCTTTTTTCTCCAAATGTTGTAAATGAGCATTTGTTAATTCTATAAAAAGAATTTTTCATTTTTTTAAATAGTGGAATTAA
>NW_012147886.1:902014-904578 GCF_000956105.1 Propithecus coquereli | reverse complement strand
GGTACATAGCCACACTCATTTGTTGACATAGTGTCTAATGTCACTTTTGCACTGCAATGACAGCATTGAGTAGTTGCAACAAAGACCTACAGCCCAAACCCTAAAATATTTGCTATCTGACTCTTTATACAGAAACAATTAGCTAACCTCTGCATTGTAGTACCATTACATGGTGTTTCAGAAGAGTGGGCACCTATGTTTTACTGATTTTTATATTTCCTGTGTCCAGTGCAGGGCCTTGTTCTTTGTAGACAATTTAATGAGAATATAAATAAAAGTAAAGTGAATATGAGGAAAAGAGGGTGCACCAAGAACCAGGAGTCTTGGATTTCAGTATCATCGTTATCAATTTTTGTATTTCTCAGGCACACTCAAAGTAGGAAAATTTGATAAACACTCTTCACATAGGGATAATGCAATAATCTAGAGCTATTAGCAGCAAACTTGTACCATCTGTAGGCTAGAAGGAGCCAGGAGTGGGGGCAGTTTCAGGATTCCTATAGAAGAAAATCATGTAGAGTCAGCCACTTTGAGAGTGCCTGGTCTTCTGCAGAGAAACAGACAACTGATAGGAACCTATCAGGGAAGGAGCCAAGAAAATAAGTACACTGACCTCATTCTCCTCCCTATTCCCATCTTCCGCTGAGTCACCCTATTGGCGAAACCTGATGAGGCACTGGAACCCTGTCAGTGCCTTGTGCAGTGGTTGGTTCCTGGAAAAGAGAGCAGGATGGAGGACAGAGGCAAGCTGGAGAGGCCAGGGGAAGATATCCTACAGATAAACTTAGTGACGAGTCACAACTATTGTCCAGAATGATTTCTTCACCCATAAAGTGGGCAAGTTGGGTTATAAGATCTTTATAATTACAATAACCAAAACAGCAACAACAATAATAAAAGTTATTTGTTAAGGCCTTATTATGTCCCACACACTCATTTTGTGAAATAGCCTTCAGAATAAATATTATCCCCATTATACAAATGAGAAAACTGAGGCCCAGAGAGATATTGCAGAATAGCCAGTCACACAGCTAATAAATTGCTTCATTTGAAACTATACTGGACTTTCCTCCCACATTTTTACTTTGCATAATCCCAATCTGGTTGCACTAGCTAGGGCAATAGCTGCTTAGGGTTGCTGCTGTCTTTCAAATTAAACTCAACACCTACTACGCAGCGTTAGGTTACCTGGTTAGCTGTTCTAGATTTACTAAATTGACATAGGCCTCCCTGATCTCACACTTAGTTTCCTATGGTCACCAATTTCAGGCAGTCTCCCTAGTAGATGGGTTGAGACATCTTGGAAGATCAGAGCAGCTAAAGAAGTATGGTCCCTCATATGTAGCTTCTTTCCTGTTACTGTCATAATATAAGACTTGGGGAGAAGTCTTGGTAACAGAGACTTTTGATGACAGATGTACCCATGTTTTCCAGGAAACATGTTGAAGGCTGAACATTATAAATGTTGGTATGTTTATTTATTTATTCTGTGCAATTTGCTCCATACTAGATCCCTTTGTATATCATAACATGGATGTGATCTCTTAATTATTCATGCCATTAATAATTGACACCATTAATAACACTGTAGTGCCATTAATAATTGAACACATAAAATGGAATTCTCTGGAATTAATTTATTATCATTAATTTTCTGTGCCAGCTTACCAGAGTTCATTAAAATAGTGGTCAGAGTCTGTGCATCAAATTATTTAACTAGTTATTTTCAGGTTTAAAAAGGCCAAGAAATCATGGAATCCATTTCAACCACTTCCCTTTCTTGCCATTAACAGACCCTCTTTCGTCTTCTCTCTCTCCAGGAAGGAGAGAAAAGCTTCTTATGAACAACTCTGCAGCATTTGGCATATGCTCCGTGCTGGCTTATAAAATGCAGGCTGAAAAATAAAGCAGAGAGGGATGCTGCCTACGGAGCCACATGGCCTTGCAACAGACATGCCCTCAGGGCCACCAGTCCTCCCGGGCTAGGTGCAAAGCTCGGCTCCGTTCCTGCCATAGGCTCCTTGGGCTGTCATGTGCCCCATCCCTATTTAAAGCTTTTGCCTCCTATTTGCTCTTTCAGGATTCATCTTCCTTAAGCTTGACAAAGAAAAATATTCCTGCCTCCCCAAAATGCCCCTTGATGATAGCCCTGAAGATAAGCCAGTTGATCCTTTTAAGAATTTCAGAGTCAATTACAATAGAAAAACTGAAAGCAGAGAGTAAAAAAGACCTACACAGATAGTATACACAGGCTCAATATTTTGATTTTGCAGAGCTCCAATCTTTATACAAGGCACTTAAATGTATTGGGCCTAATTTCCTTATCTACAAGAGGATGTGATACCTATGGCAAAGGTAAAAGTGGTAGCCATGGAGAGGCACCATTTCCAGATCCCCATTCTAGGAAGGACCTGATGCTCATGTGAAGGAGAGGGTGGGCAGAGAGCTTCTAGCTATCAGCTCCTTCATGCTCTGCTCAGGTACACAGAACTGCCTCATCCCAGGCCACACCCTTCCCAGGTAGGATGACCAACTCATTGGGTTTGCCTGGGACTGTCCTGGCA
>NW_012147886.1:900732-901964 GCF_000956105.1 Propithecus coquereli | reverse complement strand
TTCACTTTGACACTTCTTGTTTTATTTTTATTCTGAAGGTACATCCTCAATCTTTCAAATGTGTATTTTGGATTGTGATTGTCTTTCAAAATTTTTTTTAAAGCAATTTTTGTGAAACCATGGATAATTCAAAAATTTGTGTTATTTTCAAATACGAGTTCCTTCGTGGAAACAACGCAGTGCAGACAGCTCAAAATATCAAGGGAGTGTTTGGGAAGGATATGGCTGATGAACACACAGTAAGGTGATAGTTTGAGAAGTTCCATTCTGGAGATTTTAATCTTGAAAATGAGCCACGTGAGTGACCTGAGACCAAGGTGGATAATGATGAGCTGAAAGCTGTAGTGGAAGTGAATCCATCTCAACCTATGTGTGAATAAACATCAAGGTTTGACGTTACTATTCCAACAATATTGGACCATTGAAAACAAATCAGCAAGATAAAGAAGCTAGATAGATGGGTTCTACATGAATTAAACAAGCATCAGAAGAGAAATACTCTCAAAGCTTGCCTTTCTTTGCTGTCACGAGATAAAGGCGAACCATTTCTAATCATATTGTTACATGTGATGAAAAATGGATTGTTTTTGACAATTGAAAGTGTTCAGCACAATAGTTGGATAAAGATGAAGTGCTGAAACAGTCCAAAACTGAATATTCATCAAAAAAAGCTAATGGTGTCTGTTTGGTGGTGCAGCACTGCTATTATCCACTACAGCTTCATGCAACCTGGTCAATCAATTACAGCGGATGTCTACTGCAACCAATTGGATGAAATGATGAGGATGCTTGTGATTAAGCGGCTGAGATTGGTTAAGAGAGACAGACCAATCCTCTTGCAAGACAACAGTTGACCACATGTCAGACGAACAACGCTGCTCAAACTACAATGCAGAGGCTGATCTCGGCAACTCTCTGTCATCCACTGTGTTCACCAGACCTTGCACCACTGACTGCCACTTCTTCCAGGCTTTGGACCACTTCTTGCGAAGAAAAATATTCAGTTTTCAACAAGTTATGGAAAACGCGTTTTGCGATTTCATCGCCACTTGCTCTCCAGGCTTCTTCGTTGCTGGCATAAACAAGCTACTGTTAAGATGGCAAAAACTGTGTCAACTGTTTAGGTGCATACTTTGATTAATTGCAACGCTTCTTGTTTGAGATATAATAAACTACACTTTTGATTCAAAATCGAACATTTCATATTTAACGACCTAAATTATATGTATTCT
>NW_012147886.1:887047-888169 GCF_000956105.1 Propithecus coquereli | reverse complement strand
AGGGGAGGGGGGAGGGGAGAGGAGGGGACGGGTATTTGCATACACAAAGAGTACAATGCGCACCATCCAAGGGATGCGCACATTTGAAACTCGGACTTGGAGGGGAGTGGGGAGGCAAGGGCAACATACATAACCTAAACATCTGTACCCCCATAATATGTTGAAATAAAAAAAAATAAATAATAATAGATGCAAAATCACTTTAGAAATTATTTATGCAAGTGTTTAAACCTGTAAATACTTCTTGTGTCTTTGTTTAAACATATTCTAAGCCAGTCTTTGAAATAGGCCAAAATGTGTTGGAATTTCTATTCTAAGTTAGACTGAGGTTTTCTGATAGAAAGAAAAAAATAAACTAATATTATCTAGTAGCAGATACTTACTAATCTTCTCTTAGTGGATTGAATGGTTCAGTCTGCATTTTAGGATCTTTGAAAATCTTATCTATGCATACTAGAACCTTTTTTCCCTTATGTCCCTGGAGGTATCTATAAATAGATACACTTATGTGTTCTAGAATACAAATTATGGCTATTTTTTCATCTCTCTGACCTCATTTAACCCTCCTCCTGGAGTTAGTCTTCCTGATTAATCAGAGGGGAAAAATTCACAATATCACCTGGATGCTTTGATGAAGGATATTGAACCCCAGTGATAGAAATCATCCCATCCCTGTTGAAACTTATCAACTATTAATCAGTTCACTCACTGGCCAGAGATCCATCTGTATCAGATGATATTAAATTCTATAGGAAAAGGAAACATCTGCAATACAGAGGCCCTTGAATTTAAAACTCTTTGCCTTTCTGTCATTGAGGTTTGAAATTGGGTACTTCTCTGAATTAATTTAAAACATAGCTCCAACTAAAAACGTTAGGTCTTGTATCAGTACATATCATCATCTGGCATAGTAAATATTGATTCATTTACTTGTTTATTGTCTATCATCCCCCAATATAAATAATTTCTATAAGGTTAAGTATTTTTTTAAAGAGTTTCTAGCACAGATTTTTACTCGTTGAATGAGTGAATAATGAACTTCTGAATTTTCAAACTCAGAACATATCAAATGGAAGGAACTTTCAAAGCCATCTAGTTCAACTTGCCCCTGTATCTCTCTAA
>NW_012147886.1:884888-886997 GCF_000956105.1 Propithecus coquereli | reverse complement strand
AGTGGAATTAAAATTATTACCCTCAAATGTGTCCTGAAAGTCCATTTAGTGATTCAACTAAGTACTTGAATTGTAATTGTTTTTGTTGTTATTTTAAAAAAAAATAAGTAATCAATCCTCTTCTTCATCACTTCTTAGTTTTCTTGACAGTGTCTCATGAGGGAAATGTTATGGTTTCTGTATAGGATTGCATTCAAATAAAATCTGAAGACTTTTAAGGATCTACTAAATGAATCACCAAATGTATTACTTTAGGCATTGTGATATTATGAGATGTATATATGTATTTTTTTTCATCCCTGGTTCCTTGCTCAGAATTCCCATAGACTTTGCTACCGTCTTTTGCTATAATGTAGGGGTTCCTTAGGCTGCAGGAGTAGGTCTCAGGAGACAGAATCTCTCTCTCTCTCTCTCTGACTTTCTCTTGTCCTCTTTTCACCTGTCCAAGGCAGGACTGTAATCTGATTGTGCATTAAAAGACCCTCATTCCAGAGAGGGTCCTGTCCCATACGCTGGAGGAAGAAATGTTGCACAGAGGGGCCACCAAAAGGCTGAACAGATAGGACTTGCTGGGTTTAGATCATGAGCTTTTTGTCCAGTTACATTTCTACACGGTTGTCAATCATGCATACATAATGAAGCCTCCATAAAATCCCAAAAGGACTGGGATTGGGGAACTTTCAGATAGCTGGACACATGGAAGTTCCTGGAGGGTGATGTCTAGGGAGGGCATGCAAGCTCTGTGCCCTTCCCATCCCTCTCCCTACACATCTCTTCATCTGTACCCTTTGTAATATGCTGTATAATAAACTGGTAAACATGGTATCCTGAGTTCTGTGAGCCACTCCAGCAATTAATCAAACCCAAAGAGTGGGTCATGGAAACCTCAATTTGAAGCCAGTCAGTCATATGTTCTGGAGGCCCAGACTTGCAGCTGGTGTCTGGCAGGGTGGCAGTCTTTGGGACTGAGCCCTCAACCAGTGAGATCTGATGCTATTTCCAGGTAGATAGTGCCAGAATTGAATTGAAGTACACCCAGCTGCTTTTCACTGCAGAATTGACTGCTTGCTTACTGGTGGAGAGAAATCCCCATATATTTTGGGGTCACGGAAGTCTCTATGTTTATTGCTGTGGTGTGATAGCAGAGGAAAATGGTTCTAGAGTTTTTCTGAAACAGGCATCCTTAGGAAAGACAGAACCCAATCCGTTTATCTCAAGTGATGTCACCAACTAATGTCCACTGGTTTCTGCCTTTCTTCTCATCCCTCAGGTGAGACAGAGCACCATGGAGAGTGATCAAAGGCCACTATCCAGGTGAATCAAGAGGACTTGTTCAAAAGGAGAACTACTCAAACGTTGTCCTTTCCATTTGCAGCCTAAACAAAAGAAAACTCATTTGCAAAGTAATGATAGGCTCGCTGTGTGCTCAGATGCTGTATGAAGGTATTGTCTGGACTGAGGAGCTGTAGCCTTGGCTCCAAATCCAGTGAGCCAGAGGCCTATGAGGTGCAAGTCCAAAGAAATGGATTTCTGCCAGTGTAGACTCATTAGGGCTGATGCTATCACTGTGCTAGAAGGGAAACCTTATGTTCACCTCAAGGCTGCCAAGTTTCTAGCTGCCAATGCCAACAGCAACAGCAAGGAGCGCTCTGAATTTGGTCAAGAGAAAACACAGTGAGAGCCAGGCTAGTCAATGAAGCTAATCATGATAGAGCTAATAATAGCAAACCTTCATTGAGCACTTACCTTGAACCAATGCTGCTGAGAACAGTCTGTGTGAATTACCCCATTTAATCCTCTCTATTCTAATGAAGCTGATGCTGTTGTGATGACTGCTTTGCACATAAGAATTGAGGCTCAGGAAGGTTAAATAATTTGCTTACAATCACTCAGCTTGAAAGTGGTAAAGCTGGGATTGCATTCAGTTCTGTCCAGTGCTGCAGCCCAAGACTTCCCACCCATCTTCTCCGCCTCCAAAGTCCCATTTTGCAACAGGGATTCTGGTCCTCTAGGATGTGGCTCAGAGACCCCTGCCAGAGTGACCTCTCCCAATCACCCCCACACCTCTTTCTGTCCTTACCAGTTTGGGCCCTACCCTGAACATTTCTT
>NW_012147886.1:871930-873298 GCF_000956105.1 Propithecus coquereli | reverse complement strand
TATAGTAATTGGAATAAGAATGTGTAGCATTTTCAGATTGACTTCTTTCACTGAATAATATGCATTTAAGTTTCCAAAATATCCTTTCATGGTTGATAGCTCATTTCTTTGTAGCAATGAATAGCATTCCATTGTTTTGATGTACCAGAGTTTATTTACCCATTCACCTTCTGAAGGACATCCTGGTTGCTCCCAAGTTTTGGTAATTATGAATAAAGTTTCTACAAACATCCATGTTCAGGTTTTTGTGTGAACCTAAGTTTTCAACTCCTCTGGGAATATTCTGCAACCATGCTATACTCACTAGTTTCAGGAAGATTTTTTTGTTGTTGATGTTCTCCTATTTACTATATGGACAATCATGTCATCTGTGAACAAAGATAGTTTTATTTCTTCAATCCCAATCTACCTTTCATTTCCTTTTTTGTGGGTTATTGCATTAGCATGGACTTCCAGTATGATGTTGAAAAATAGTGCTAAAAGGAGACTTCCTTGTCTTGATCTTAGTGGAAAAGCTCCTAGTTTCTCACCATTAAGTATGATGTTAGCTATTGTTGTTTTGTAAATACTCTTTGTTGAATTGAGGAAATTCCTCTTTTTGTCTAGTTTACTGATAGTTTATACCATGAATGGGTGATGCATTTTATCAAATGCTTTTTCTGAATCTGTTTATTTGGCCATGTGATTTTTCTTTTTAGGCCATGGAAGTGATCGATTACATTATTTGATTTTTTGATGTTGAACCAGCTTCACATACCTGGGATAAATCTCACTCGCTTGTGGTGTATAATATTTTATTCATTGTTTGATTTGATTTTCTAGTATTTTGTTGAAGATTTTGCAACTATGGTCATAAGAGATCTTGGTTCACAGCTTTCTTGTAATGTCTTATTTCTTTTTGGAGTTAGGGTAATTCTGACCTTATAGAATGGGTTAGCAAGTATTTCCTCTGTTTCTATCTTCTGAAAAAGATTGTAGAAAATTGATACAATTTCTTCCTTAAATGTTTATTGGAATTCATCAGTAAACGTATCCAAGTCTGGTGCTTTCTGTTTTAGAAGATTATTAGTTGTTGATTCAATTTTTAATAGAGATAAGCCTATTCAGATTGTCTATTTTTTCTTGTGTGAGATTTTGCAGGTTTGTGCCTTTCAAAGAATGAATCCATTTCATCTAGATTATCAAATTTTTGAGCATAGAGTTGTTCAAAATATTCCCTTAACATCCTTTTAGTGTACATAGGATCTGTAGTTACATAACCTCGTTCATTCCTAATATTAGTAATTTGTGTCCTCTTAAATTACTTAGCCTGGCTAGAGGATTATTGATTTTACTGATCTTTTCAAAGAACCAGCTTTTAGTTTCACC
>NW_012147886.1:870725-871880 GCF_000956105.1 Propithecus coquereli | reverse complement strand
AAAAAAAAAAAAAAAAAGAATTTGGTGCAAATAATCTGGTTGTACTTACTAAGACTTATTATTTAAAATGTAAAGGATAGAATCATATTTTTACTATCTATGCACACTTCAGCTGTCTTTGTAGTCTTGCTTGTAAAGAGAATAACAAGTCTTATACCGTCAATATCTAAAAGTCCTATATGCTTGTTTTGAGGTAAATTTTGCCCCACTAGAGCTCTACCTGATTAAATCAATTTCAGACCCTGAAATTCACACTTTCTAAGGCCTATGAAACAACAGAAAGTTATAAAACATTTTTGCACCTAAAATCAAATCAACAACTCAGCTACAGACACCAGCTGTGTTACAAACTGCTGTAAAACATCGAGAGACCTGACATCTTTAAACTTTCTGTGTATTCAGTGCCAATCTTTGTGTCTATTTCTCAAGGTTTCTCTGGTTACTGTATCCAGTGTTGGCTGTTTAGGGGTGATAAGAAGTCATAGCTCTTTTCCCTCTGAGTTCAGTTCAAATTGAGACATGAATATAAAAAAATAAAATTTCCACTTCCAGTTATTGGGACACAAGAAGGGCTACAATTTAGTAATGAGTGAACAGGTTCAATGTTATCTCAGACTAAATTAAGGAGATTGTTTCTTACCCAAATTGCTTATAAGATTAAAAGTAAATACTCTCCAGAGCAAGGTAACACTCATACACAATGCCTTGCATGGGTGATCAGTAAAGAAATTATAAGACACATGAAGAGATAAGATTTTAAAATACACATATTATGGAAGCAGACTCACTCAAGAGAGCCAAGGATAGAAGTTATGTGTCACAGACTTTAAAATCGCTATGCTTGAAATGTTAAAAAAAGAAATCAGATGATATTATGGATAATTTCAGCAGGAAACTTGAAATTATAAAAAATTAAAAAATAACCAAATAGAACTCATACACAATGCCTTGCATGGGTGATCAGTAAAGAAATTATAAGACATATGAAGAGATAAGATTTTAAAATACACATATTATGGAAGCAGACTCACTCAAGAGAGCCAAGGATAGAAGTTATGTGTCACAGACTTTAAAATCACTATGCTTGAAATGTTAAAAAAAGAAATCAGATGATATTATGGATAATTTCAGCAGGAAACTTGAAATTATAAAAAA
>NW_012147886.1:868940-870675 GCF_000956105.1 Propithecus coquereli | reverse complement strand
AGCCTTATAGCTACCCCAAAGGATTAGTTCTTTCCATAAAGTCAAATGCAGTTTTTTACAGACAGCATTTATTGAATTCTTATTATGCTCTAGGTGCTTTGCTCACAATAATTCTCATAATAGTGCAATGAGGCGATATTTTGTATATCATTTTCTAGCTGAGCCAAATGAGCTTCAGAGAGGATATTACTAAGACACTCAGCTAAAAAGTGACAGAGAATTCAGTCCTGTATTCATGTCTTCCTAACATTATTGTGTTTGCTATTCAAAATAATCAATAACACTTGAAGAGCACTTCTACAGCTCACAGAATGCTCACAGATCTAACTCACTCAAAATTTATTAACAATGAATGATAAGGAAAGCATGGTTCATCCTGAAGCTAGAGAGCTTGAGAGACAAGTTAAGGACAATAAATAGTGGAGCTGAGTTAAAGCAAGTTAACTGCAAACAAATTTCATATTGTTTACATTAACACCACACTACTACAAAAAAAAGTCTCCTATTCTAGAAAGTAACTCCTTCCAAAATATTGGCATTTATTTAAATCACTGAATTAATAAATACATCTTTATTGTATCCTTATCATAAGCCATAATTGAAACTGAAAGGATGAAGATAAAGAAGGCATAGATCTTGCATACTATGAGGTCACAATCTTGGTGACAAAGAGACATTCACAGAAATGTTTACAAACATCACAAAAGGCAGTAAGAGTTAGATGTCATGCTAACTCTAGGACATTAGAGCAGGGCAGATGTTTCATCCAGTTAGTCTTTGTAATTAGACTGTAATTCTTTCTTCTCTATTAGACTGTAAATATTTTGAGGGCAAGAATGGTGTTTGGACATTTTGATATCCTCTTAGCATGTGATAAAGAACTTTGCACAAGATGGGTGGCAATGATGGTGGCGTTGTATGGCAGAAGCTGCTATTTTACGCAATGGCTTAGTCATTCATCTGCTCAAATACATTGATAAACATACATGGATTTATTCTTTAGTTGGAAAATTATATTTTAGTAGGAAAATTATATTCTCCTGTCAATGAGAGTTAGTAGGGTCATTGAAACAAAGACTAGAAGGCAGGAGAAGAATTTATCAAACTAGGAATACTAACACCTCATTTGTATCAAAACAAAAACTGGTACAAGGAGGATTCAGAGTTGATAAAATTGAATGAAAGGATTTCACATCCTAGCAGTAATCAAAAAATGTTATTTAAGCTATACTACAAGGCTATAGTAACCAAAAGAGCATGGTACTGGCACAAAAATAGAGACATAGACCAAGGGAACAGAATAGAGAACCCAGACATAAAACCATCCACATATAGCCATCTGATCTTTGACAAAAAGGGTTATTAAAGGAGGTGGCTTTTGAAATGGGCCCTGCATGCTAAGTAGGTGATCAATAGGCACAGAGTGGGAAGAAGAGAACTTAATATTGTTTTATATGGTTTTTCTACTTTCTGGAATAAAACATTCCATGGAAGAATCAACAAGACAATTATGTAAAGAGAATTCGTTTGCCCTTGTGGAAGAAAATCTAGTATGATAGTTTAATAATATATTTACTTTGTGTAAGTCTCTGGCCCACATTAAAAGAAAATTGAACTTAAAGCTATCCCTGCTACAGCTGTCTCCTTAGCTGTAGAAATACATGCAGGAAAAAATAACTATATATATATATACATATATGTGTGTGTGTGTGTGTGTGTGTGTGTGTATATGTAT
>NW_012147886.1:867481-868890 GCF_000956105.1 Propithecus coquereli | reverse complement strand
CAAGAGTGATTCAATCAATCAACAAATAGTTAATAGTTGATTTGTATATTACTCTGCCTCTTGACCTGTATTCCCAGTGCTTCTCAACCAAGAAATATTTTGCCCCCCAGGGGAGATATTTTTTTTAATTTCAAAAAATTTAAGAAGTGTGAGTGTTTTTTGTTACATGAATAAACGGTATCATGCTGAAGTCAGGGCTTCCAGTGGTTTCTGCACAACAAAGGAAAAGTCAACACAGTAAACAGACAACCTACAGAATGAGAGAAAATATTCCCAGGGAGATTTAGCAATATCTGGGGACATTTTGGTTTCCATAGCTTGTGTGTATGGGGGGAGGGTGGGTAGTGAGTTGCTACCAGCATCAAGTGGATAGAGATCAGGGATGATCTCTATGATGCACAGGACAACCCCCACAGCAAAGACTTACCTGGCCCAAGATGTCAATGGTGGCAAGGTTGAGAAACCCTGCTATGTATCTGTTGTGGCTAAAATGTTGTCTATTGGCTTGCATAACCCAGAAGAAAGACTATAATTGGTTTAATTAGGAGAGAGCACTGGTCTCCTTTATGGGCAAGAAGTATGCAATTATACAGCTTTCTTTCTCTAAACCTTGTGGTAAATGAACCAATCAGCCTTGTTCATTGTGGAGAATCAACAATGGGTATTCTAACCTAACGCAGAGGTTATCTTTGAATCATTTAAGTATTTGAACAATTACTTACTGTTTACCTAATAGTTGCTTAGCACAACTAAGCTAAAAGAGGAACAATTCCCATAGAGTCACTGCTTTTCACTTTCCAAAACATCTTTACTACGTAACATCACAATTTTCCTTCAAGATAAGGAGGATGTATATTATTGGCCCAATCTGACAGGGAAAGAAACTAAGATGCAGATATATATATGAATAGAACTCCTAGCCCCAAAGATTATACTTCTCTTGGTAATGTAAATGTGAAATCATTGCTTATGTAAAATTGTCAACAAGCAAAACAATGAAACCCATTAAAATGGCCTGGGAACTTTTTGTAGTTACCTATGTTGAGTCAAAAAGGAGTAGATGAAGGCAGGACCAACTCCTCCTCAGGCCCCTCTTTGGTACGACCACCGTGAGGGTCAAGAAGCTCAGCTAAATTCACCAGCCCTAAAATGTTCTCCCTGTCTGGGCAGATTCAACAGTCATATTAAGATAAGCACACCTCTGAGTATTTGAACTAGTTTCTGGGTGAGCTATCTTATAAAACTTTATCATATAAAATAAGTACAAAAATACCTAAAAGTAATCCATATTGTAATAAATAGCATTTCCATTTCTCATTCTGAGCCTTTAGGAGAAAAAGGCCTTACTTTTCTTAATGAAGGCTCATATCAGTTCATGGTCTGTCCAGTGCCACATAGTTGCATAATGT
>NW_012147886.1:866374-867431 GCF_000956105.1 Propithecus coquereli | reverse complement strand
TCCCTCTTTATCCATGAGAGCTTTCTTTGCTGTGAAGTCTGCTCTGTCTGAAATTAATATAGCTACTCTTGATTTCTTTTGACTAATGTTAATATGATATATCTTTCTTTATCCATTTACTTTTAATCTATATGTGTCTTTATATAGTGGGTTTTTTGTAGACAACATATACTTGGATCTTATTTTTTGATCCACTCTGACAACCTGTCTTTTGATGATGAGTGCATTAAGACCACTGGCTTTCAAAGTTATTATTGACATAATTGGATGGATATCTACCATACTTGTTACTGTTTTCTACTTGTTGCCCTTATTCTTTTTTCTGTTTTTGCATTTTTATTTTTTCCTGTCTTTTGTTGTTTTAGCATTTTTTATGATTCCATTTTTTTCTCTTTTCTTGGCATATCAGTTATATATCCTTTTTTTCCCTCTCTTCAGTAGTTTTCCTAGAGTTTGAAATATACATTTTTAACTAATCCACAACCACTTCTCAAATAACACTTTACCACTTCAAGGGTAGTGTAAGTACCTTATAGTAACAAAATTTCCCTATTTCCTCCCCACACTCCTTGCATCATTGCTATCCTTCATTTCACATTAATGTAAACATATTATACATAAGCAAATATATACGTATTCCTTCAATGTTTGTTTGTATGAGACAGTCTTTGTTTCTCCTTTACTTCTGAAAGATAATTTCATAGGCTACAGAACTCTAGGTTGGTGGAGTTCTTTTTCTCAAGACTTGAAATATTTCACACAACCCTTTCCTTGCTTGTATGGTTTCCGAGAAGTCAGATGTAATTCTTATCTTTGTTCCTCTATAGTTTAGGTGTTTTTCTCCTAGCTTCTTTCAGAGTTTTTTCTTTATCTTAGATTTTCTGTAGTTTGAGTATGATATGATTAGGTGTAGGTTTTTGCATTTATCCTGTTCAATGTTTCTTGGGATTCCTGAATCTGTGGTTTGGTATCTGACATTAATTAGGAGAAATTCTTCGTCATTATTATTTCAAATATTCCTTCTGTTTCTTTCTCTCTTTGTTCTCTTTCTGGTATT
>NW_012147886.1:864632-865958 GCF_000956105.1 Propithecus coquereli | reverse complement strand
TTTCCTCCTACCTCAGCCTCCAGAGTAGCTAGGATTACAGGTGTGAGTCACCACATCTGGCAGTAAGTCTTTCTAAAGGAATATGGAAATGATCTTTCCCAATTCCCTTCTCAATCTCAAGAGCTGGAAAAACATATGATACATAGGCTATATTGAATCATGAGTACAAGAGCCATATTCTAGAAATATTTGAAAGGATAGCTAGAAGAAGCCTTGGCCCTGCCTGACAACTTCTCACAACTGCTATACCTCCAGATTTAGTTTACATGAGAAAGAGAAAAAAAAGTGATCTTTTTAAAAGCTCTGTTACTTTGGATTTTTCTGTCAATTCAGCTGAAGTTAACATTAACTTATACAGGGTTCAAAGTTGAATTTTGTCCAATCCTTGCTTTTACAGCCAGGAAAACTCAAGTGATAGTTAAAAAAAAAAAATTATGAGTTACCTAAAACAGCAACATAAATAGCAGAACACTGAAAGTCTTAAATTAAATGTCTCTACATTCTCAAATGTAATATGGAGGTAAAAATTCTACCATGTTTTCTCCATCATTAGAGTTCTTTCCTGGAAGTAACCCAGTCTGAATCTAGTTAACTTAAACAAAAGTGGAATTTGTTGGAATGCTGTCAAGGATCTCACAAAATAAATTGATAGGCTAGTTCCCAGGCTTATAAATGAAGCAAAAATCAGAATCAGAAATCAGAATAGTATCTAGGCAACAAGAGCTATTGTATCATCTCACCAGGGCACCATACCTGGAATGAAGGATTTCAACCATCTTTCTCTGCTGCGATGTCACTTGATTCAACATGCAAAGTTCTGGGAGAAACAATCTGATTGACTAAGTATAGATCACAAACCCTTTGGCTTCTCTGAAGCAGTAAGAGCAAGAGCTTGGAGGGAAGAGAATGTATCAGCCTTCAGGGACCTCTAGTTCTCCATTAGGAGGGCAGAGGACATTAATTTATAGTCCCATGGAGAATGTACAAAATGAGGGCTAGTTAGGTCCCTCAAATTAATGGATGCTGAGCAGTAATGAATCAACAAATGTCCACTCTGTCTTACAAGGTTGTTAAGAATAGAATAGAGACAAAAACTCTGAAAACTGAAACTCACTTTGCAAATACTCATCACTGTTATAATCATTCATATAGGATATATGAAAAAATAAAGTACCTTTAAAATCATAGTCATTTCAAATTTTGAGGATTTTCTTCCTTTACTAAAGAAATCATGGCCGGGCGCGGTGGCTCACGCCTGTAATCCTAGCTCTCTGGGAGGCCGAGGCGGGCGGATTGTTTGAGCTCAGGAGTTCGAGACCAGCCTGA
>NW_012147886.1:863138-864582 GCF_000956105.1 Propithecus coquereli | reverse complement strand
CTTTTTTTTTTTTTTTCAGTTTTATTTTGTTGCTTTTCAGTTTTGGAGCTTTCTGTTGATAACAGCCTCAAGCTCAGAGATTCTTACCTCAGCCATATTTAGTCTACTTGTGAGCCCATCAAAGGCATTCTTCATTTCTGTTACAGTGTTTTTGATCTCTAGAATTTCTTTTTGGCTCTTTCTTGGGATTTTCATCTCTCTGCTTACATTGCCCATCTGCTCTTGCATGCTGTCCACTTTATCCATTGAAGCCCTTAGCATACTAAGCATATTTGTTTTAAATTTCTGGTCTGGTAATTTCAACATCCCTGCCATGTCTGGATCTGATGTTTTTCTGTCTTTTCAAACTATGTTTTTGCCCTTTTAGTGTATCTTGTAATTTTTTCCTGATAGCTAGACATGAGGTACTTGGTGAAAGGAACTGCTATAAAGAGACCTTCAGTAATGGGTGGTGAGGTGTCAGGGGAGGAGAAACCTTCTACAGTCCTATGATTAGGTCTCAGTATTTTAGTGAACCTGTATTTTTGGACTGTGAACATCAAAAATGCTTCTCAGGTTTTTCTTTTACCTTAGGTATTTCCCTTCCCTTATGGAAACCTAGAGCTGGCTGGAGTTGGGTATTTCCTTTCCAAAAGGAGAGTGTGGCTCTGATAAAAACCCCAGAAGGCTACAGTTAACTAATTTCTCCTGAGGACAGACTTTGTAAGGAAGAAGAATATGCTCTTGTATATTTTTAAATGATTCCTTTACCCCTTTCCCTGCCAGAAGTAAGAGGGGATGTTTCTCAGATATTTACTGTGAGAACCTAGCTGAGCTTCTGGAGATAAAATTCACAAAAAGTTTAAGGGTCCACTATGAATGGGTCCCTCTGGAGTTTTTTACTCTCACATTTGTCCACTCTGAGCCACCAGCAATTTGTCAATTACAGTTCTGGTTTTCCTAGCCTGGTACTGGTTCCCATGGAGAGTTCAGCGTATGAGTTTCTGCTCTCGTAAGTTGTGATTCTCTGTATGCATCTGTCAGTCTCTCTGATTTTAGGGGCAGCAGTTGGCCCTGTGATCTACTTCTCTTATGTATCTAAGAAAAGTTGTTGAATGTTTCAGTTTGCTCAGCGTTTTACTTGTTAGAATGGTGTGGCAAATTTACAGTTCCTTACATGTAGAACTGAAAACCCGAAGTCCCATAGTAATTTTTGAAGCAAAAAACATTACTAAAAATAAAAAGATATGGGTTTTTGATGATAAAAGAATCAATCTATAAGGAAAGTATACCAATTCAAAATTTGCATCCACCTGATAACATAGCTTCAAAATATGTAAAGCAACTATTAACAGAACTAAGAGGAGAAATAGACAAATTCAGTCACTTGGCAGAAATTAATGGATATTTCTCTCAAGGTATGATAAAATCAGCAGACATAAAATTAATAAGGATTAAGGATATT
>NW_012147886.1:861100-863088 GCF_000956105.1 Propithecus coquereli | reverse complement strand
GTCACATATTGTATGATTCCAGTCATATAAAATATCCAAAATAGATAAATCCATATAAACAGAAAGCAGACAAATGGTTGCCAGGGGGTAGGGGAATGGGGGAATGGGGAGTAACCACTTAACAGTTTGAGGTTTTGTTTTAGAGTGACAAAAATATTTTGGAACTAGATAGAGATAATGGTCCTACAACACTGAGCACGTACTAAATGTCATGGAATTGTTCACTTTAAAATGGTTAATTTTATGTTAAGTGAATGTCACTTTGATAAATTTTTAAAAAACGTACAGGGGAGAACTCATCACACCAAGGACAGGAGTCCCCACTTCCTCTTGGATGTAGTTCCTATCTAGACCTGAGGGATATTTGATTTCTGGTCTTCCTCAGTCCTTTTAGGAGATCATCCTTTCCTTTACACAAACATAATGCTGAGCCTGACAAATCAATGTGACAATTAGAGAAATAGATGAACTTTCAGAATAAAGTAAATTGCATGTTTCTTTTTAACTTTTAGTCTTCATGCTACAGAATCTCTTTGACAAGTTAGTGATTTCATGGGGGAAAGAGTAGCCATGGATACGTTAATGTTCCTGACTGTCTGGAAGTTTTGTTTTCTTTCTGTTAGAGTTAATTTTTCCATTGGCTTAAGATCTTTTAGCCAAAGCTAGGGCAGTTGTTGTGGGGACCACCTTATGTCCTCCCCTCCCACAGTAAGCTGTCCCAGTGGCTCTCCAAGGACATGCTGCGTTTACAGCATATCTATATCAAAGATTGGCTAATTGCTCCACAGGCTGCCAAAAGTGCACTCTCAAATCATAAAAGGGAAACACTCTGGCTTTTCCCAGGCCACAAAGCATGACCAACTTGATTAGGACTCGTAATTCACACTCCCGATACCTAAGCTTGATCCTCCGAGAAACAGCTGCCCTATAAAAGCGGAGACAGAGAACATATATCACATTGTTCAGGCAGCCGTAGTCACAGCTTTGCATCCACAATAAATGGCCTCTGCCATGTCTGGCCAGGACTGTGCTGTAAATGAAACAATAAGAGTAGAAATAACCTTTATTTATTGAGTTCACCCACCCTTAACATCAAATCAAACCCTAGCTTATGCAGTTCAGAGAATCCACAGAGCTGAAGATGGAAAACACTTCGGTGGACAAGTGATCTGTTCCCAGGAGCTCGCACTGGACATTCTCCCACAGGACACACGTCAATGTCCTTACCTACAATATTTGGAGGAAGGAAGCAATCAGTGTTCCGCAGTAACACACACCATCACGGATGAAGGGCCTCACCAATGCCTGTTAGAGTTCTGGCGGCTCAAAAGGGGACCACTGTTTGTAAACAGAATGTAACAGAAAGAATCATCATGATAAAAGTTACACAGAGAAACTTTTTTATGATCATTCTTGTCAGGCTGAGAGATGCAGTGTGGAAAAAATGGTTTCATAACTTAGGAGACAGTCACATTCTATAGGAAAACCAACTGAGTGAATGCTCCTCTGGAGAAGATAAAGCCCATTCTGGATTCTTAGTGCTGTGACAGGTCTTTCTTTTGCTGACAAGGGGCTCTAAAGTGACACTACATATCAGTAGGTTGGGCATACGAGCTTTCAAATTGCCCAGAAGTTGCTTTGAATCATAATTCTACTACTTCATTAATTCATTCAATCATCCAACAGATATTTCTAAGTGGCTACTATGTGCTTCCGAGGAGATCATTGAACAAGAAAGCTAGAATCATAATAAAGCTGAGAAGTGCTTTGTTGAGATGTGATACAAGGTGGGACTATAAAAAGGAGGGAATTGACATGAGAGCAAGCCAGGATTCCTGGAGGAAGTGACATCTAAGCTGAGATCTGAATGCCAAGTAGAAATTAACAAATTAAAATATGTATGCATATATGGAAAGGTAAGATGGGAAACAGAAATAGCGCATACAAATACCCAGAATATAAAGAGTGTTGGGGGTTCAGAGAAACAT
>NW_012147886.1:859316-861050 GCF_000956105.1 Propithecus coquereli | reverse complement strand
TTAAGCTTTCGCACTATCCCATGATACATCAATAAATATCAGTGCCAAGTCTCTCTCTCTCCCTCTCTTTTTTTTAAACAGAGTCTCGCTGTGCTACCCCAGCTACAGTGTAGTGGTGGCATTGTGGCTCACTGTAACCTCAAAGTCCTGGGCTCAAGTGATCCTCCTTCCTCAGCCTCCCAAGCAGCTGGGACTATAGGCATGTACCACCACGCCTGGCTGATTTTTTCTATTTTTAATAGAGTTGGGGTCTCTCTCTTGCTCAGGCTGCTCTCAAGCTCCTGACCTCAAGCGATCCTCCTGCCTCAGCCTTCCAGAGTGCTAGGATTACAGGCATGAGCCACTTCACCCAGCCAGTGCCAAGTCTTAACTTTAGGCACTGGGAAATCAATAATTAACGAGCCGTAATCCCTGTCTTCAGGCATTGCACAGTCCAGGGAAGAAACAGGTACCTAAATTGGAAGTTAAAAGTATGATTCCAGGATGCAATGTGAGCTGAGGAGGGGTTCAGATTTCAGGTGCTGGAAAGCTGGAAGGTGGAGGGAAGACTTCTAGAAGAAGTCGTATCTAAGCTAAGTCCTGAAATAAATGTAAGAGATACCTGAGTAAAGAAGGGTGAAAGAAAGGGATATTGTAGACAATGGAAGCAGTAAAAACAAAGGCCTAGGTAGGAGAAAAAAGTGGTGTACAGCCAGGAGCCTAGAGAAGTTCAGAATAGATCAAATCTAACAGGGAAGGCACGAAAGATTGAGAGTAGAGAGGAATACTGCTGGAATTATAATGGTAGTCAGTTTATGAAAGTTCAGATTTATTTTGAAGGCAGCAAAAACATCGAAGGCCTTTTAATGTTTATTTAGTAGGATAATGTGTGTGTATGTGTGTGTTTCTTTAAAGAGTACCCCCAAAACTTCCAGAAAGTAGATTAGAGATGGTCAAGATTAAGTCAGGAGACAAACTTGGAGGCTGTTTTGTTGATCCAGAAAGGAAGTGATGGAGCACTGAAATAAGAAAAATAGCACTGTGTTAGAGAAACAGTAGTGTATTAAATACTCTTTAAGGTTTGGAAAGAAGAATTGGCAGTTGATTGGATATTGGGACTGAAGAAAAGTGAAAAATCAAGGATAATACATAAGTTTGAAATTTAGAAATTGGGTAGATGATGGTCTTATTTATTGAAAAGAGTAATACTTCATTTTAATTTTTTTTTCAAAAGGAAGTTGTTACCCGAGTAATTTAGCAAATAACCACTCATCTAAATTTAATGCTACAAAAGTGATTTTGCTAAATACTGTTTTTACGTTACTAATTAGCTTTATTTGGTATGTGGCTACGCAGGAGATTATACTTGTAGTTTGGTTTGAAATTATAAATAGTACATTTTTGCTGTTTTGCAAAAATAAATGAAAACATGCAGGACAAACTGTGAGTATTGAATGGAGAAACCATCATTGACATATACAAGACTATTGGCAAGTCTTCCACACATACATACCTAACTCAGAACAATGTGAGATCTCGTGAAAAAATGAATTAAGCAGAAGGGCTTTTGTTGCCTGTGCCTTTGGGGTTCTGTCCATGAAGTCATTTCTCAGATCAATGTCGTAGAGCTTTTCCCCTGTTTTCTTCTAGTAGTTTCATAGTTTCGGGTCCTAGATTTAAGTCTTTTGTATATTATGTTGAGATAAGGATCTAATTTCATTCTTTTTGTGATATCCAGTTTTTCCAATACAATTT
>NW_012147886.1:857789-859266 GCF_000956105.1 Propithecus coquereli | reverse complement strand
CAACTCCTCCTCAGGCCCCTCTTTGGTACGACCACCGTGAGGGTCAAGAAGCTCAGCTAAATTCACCAGCCCTAAAATGTTCTCCTTGTCTGGGCAGATTCAACAGTCATATTAAGATAAGCACACCTCTGAGTAGTTGAACTAGTTTCTGGGTGAGCTATCTTATAAAACTTTATCATATAAAATAAGTACAAAAATACCTAAAAGTAATCCATATTGTAATAAATAGCATTTCCATTTCTCATTCTGAGCCTTTAGGAGAAAAAGGCCTTACTTTTCTTAATGAAGGCTCATATCAGTTCATGGTCTGTCCAGTGCCACATAGTTGCATAATGTCCATGATTATATGACGAGGCCTTTTTCCACTGCGTTTTTATACCATGTCTCAGAACTCTCTCCTCTTTTTAAATCATCATTGCTACTCCTTTATGCTCCACCTTAATTTTTTCTAGCAAAAAAAAAAAAAAAGCTGATGGGGGGAGCACAAAACTCAGAAAAGTATATCTCCAGGGATTTTTCATGACTCACTGAAATAACTGGATGCATCCTCTGGGAAACAGAGTCAGAGTAAAGAATGTGGGAAGATATTCTCCTCCCTGTGAACTGACGGGATGTAGGATTCTCTGCTGACATTCTCAGATTCCCGTAAGGAGACTGGAACTCTGTGTCCCTCAAATATGGAACTCTGAGCTGAGAGCCATCTTTATTGTTTCCAAAAAAATGAAATCACTGAAACCAAAAAATGATCTTTCCTCTACCAAGAGGCACAATTGAGCCAAGGCAATGTCCACTACAAAGGAAGAAAACACCCACAGATTGCAGGCCTGGTTATGGCCAAGTGGACCAGGCACACTGAATTCTGGTCATTGCATCTACTAAGGTAGATAGTCCTTGATTTAACTTTAAATGATTTTTATCATCCTCAACAAGAATTTTTTACATAAGACACATATAATTTCTCAATAAATTTGCTTTTTTGATTTGAGTTACTCCGAATGATATATATCCCCTAAAGGATTTTGAGAATACTAACAAGTAGAACCACGCCTATTATTCTCAGGATCATCTCCAATACAGGAGCACAGTTAAACTCTCATAGTTTGGGGAATAGCATGTTGTAAGCAATACTGTAATGTTTATGGAACGAGGTGAATTTGTTATTTCATATAATAATACGAACAATAATTGAGAACTTTCTATGAAACTATTTAAGTACTAGAAAGAGAAGAATCACACAATTTCACTTTTATAACTATTCGATTCTATAAAAGTTATCAGTTTAACTACTTAATGTGTGCAGGATTCTGTGCTATGCACAAAAGATATAAAGAAGAATTTGAGAGACAATCCCTATCCTCAAGAAAGAGACAGATGCATTCCCAAAAACTGCACACCATGGTAATAACACCATAGTAGTCATTTGTACAAAGTGCCACGTTAGCACAAATATGTGAGTGACCAATTCTGCATGGGAGAC
>NW_012147886.1:855805-857739 GCF_000956105.1 Propithecus coquereli | reverse complement strand
TTTCACGCTAGTCAATTATGCTATAAGCTCTCAGATAGTGGTGAATGCTTAAATTCCACAGGCAATAAAGACAAATCCTAATCCAAACTATTGTGTCTGCTCCTGTCTCCAATGACCTATCCAGAATGGAACTAAGTGCAATTAAGTGGCCAGATGAACTTTTAAGTATCTGTACTGTTATCAAGAGCTCATTGTTTATTTCTGCTGCCTGAAGATTAGATACTCGGTGCCATGCCATGCCGTGTCAGCAGCTAGTCAGCCTTGGTCAGTGGGAGCCCGTACTGCAAGACTTGTGGGTAGTCTCCATCTCTGCCACCTTGGCCACATCACTCATGAACCTATTATGCCAACAATGGGGTGGCTGATGACAGAGTCTGGCTGACATCAACTAGACCAATCATTTTGTCTCCTTGGCCACTCAGTGCCTTTCCCATGGCAGGCACTCTCAGGTGGCTGTTCACCTGTGATACACAGGTACGCTATGCCTATTTCCAAATGCCCATCCAATTCCAGCCCAACAAACAAAGCCTCTGTCAACCTGGCAATGAGCTCTGGAGTAAGTATTGCTTGTCAGCATGTCTGACATTGGCTTAAAATGACTGGGTCTTTATGCCCTTACCCCACTTAGCTATGAGATGTAGCCTGCCCAAAGAAGGGTGCCTCTCTGCAGCTAGGTATATCCTGAAGGAGCTGATTCCTGTCCCCAGTGGTCAGCAGCAAGTCCTCCTTGAAGGATAATCTCATCAGTACATCTCTATGTCTACCACATCTCTTCCCTAACACAGTGCCTGGAATACAGTATATATTGAAAGTATATTTCTTCCATAAGAAACAAAAAAACAGACCATAGTGACTTCTTATGTTTTCTTTATATAAAAAGATGAGTAGAGGTAAGTGGTTATTTTCATTGGTTCTATAGATCAATACTGTCTATAGCTTTCTAACCATTATCCCCATGGTTTCAAGGTGGCAACTATCACATTCAAGGCAAGAATGAGAAAGGACATTTCAGTATGTTGTTCCTTTTGATCATAAAAGCAAAACCTCTTTAAGAATTCTACAGGAAACCTTTCTTTTCTTAGCCCTTTTTGTCCATAACTAAGGTACATTAGAGCTTCCAAGAATGCCAAGAGAGTGAGAATAGGACAGTCATGATTGACTTATACCAAGAAAAATTTATTGCTCGGATGTGGATATATTGCTATCCCCCCGCCCCCCAAAAAATCCCATAAGAGTGCTGCTAGCATGGGAAAAGAAAGAGTAGTTGAACATTAGGTAGAATGCTAACTGCCACATTGACTAAATAGTTATTGAATGGAGAATGATTTTTTTGTTATACAAATAATTGCTCTAATGGGAACAAATTTGACTAAATTATTTCTTAGGTCATTTCAATCCCAATCTTTGAACTAAAGGGGCTATGAGAGGCCATCCATAATTAATAAACAGAAATCTTTTGACTATGGCAAACCATCAATAGAGCCAGCAAAAAGACAGGAAAATTCTTTAGTATCATAGCCAGACTCAGTCAGTATCCCCAAAGGAAACTTCAGGCAGCCATTGACTTTCAGAACAGAGTTGTTGAGGCAATGGGAAGCAAGGAGGAACAATAACCACTTTGTCCTTCTCCTGGATCAGGGAAATAATGATCAGCTGTATGGTCCATGAAAAGCCTCACTCTTACCACCTTTTACGACTCACCCCCGCCTTCCTCCCCACCCCTGACGGATTCCCCTGCTCAAAATCTGACGTAAATTGTTTCCTTACCATGGCAAGCTGCCCGAGATTTCTGGGAAGTATGTTTAAACAGGAGTCATGCCAGGGCTGGAATCAGCAGTGCTTCTGTATAGCCTGCAATGTAAGCTGTAATTAGGGATATCGAGATCCCTGAAGTTGTAAGCCAAGTAAGTGTGTTGTCTGTGTGTGTGCAGGGG
>NW_012147886.1:855114-855755 GCF_000956105.1 Propithecus coquereli | reverse complement strand
AAAAAAAAAAAAAAAAAGCCTTAATTAAAGATATTTTGTGTCTACTTTCTTTGCTTGTTAAGCAAACTACTGATACACACTTAACTGTCATTGGAAATTCCCCCCAACACACAGGGGGAAAATGTGATGACAAACAAGAACTATTTTGCTCGGTTCTAGTTATATTCTCTATCTTTTATTCATAAAATGGAATCTGGCTTAACAATCAATATCTGATGATATTGGCTGTCATTGATTGTAATCACTTCTTGATGGATTTGAGTAACAATACCTGAGAGCCCAAACCCCAAAAATGTTTAGTCATGCTAGCATGAACAGAACATCCAGAGTGCCTCATCTCCTCAAAGTCTTTTTTATTTTATTAATATTTTACTTTGGTATTCACTGGGGGTTTGGGGTGTGGGGGGTGGGTAAACTCACAACTAATGGACGCAGTGAGCATTGTATGGGGGAAGGGCACACCTCTATTCCTGGCTTGGGTGAGGCAAAGTCATAACATGTAACAAAAATATTTGCACCCCCATAATATCCTGAAATAAAAATAAATAAATAAAATCTGTTAATGCAATTTTCAGTTTTAGATACATCAGCTATGTATTTCACAGTTAGTAAACTTAATTGCAAGGCCTTCTTCACTTGTC
>NW_012147886.1:848974-851124 GCF_000956105.1 Propithecus coquereli | reverse complement strand
TTGTTGACTACAGTTTTACTCTTCATTCTCATTGCTGTATAATATCTTATTACAAGAACACATCATAATTTGTTTATTCCTCTGTGGATGGATATTTAGATTATTCCAGTTTGGGACTATGATAAATAGTGCTGCTGTAAACATTCTCATACATGTTTTTTTGTCAACATATGTACACTTTTCTTTGGGGTACCTAGAACTGGAATTACTGGGTCATAGAATATGAAAATGTTCAATTGTAGTTGATATTGCCAAACAGTTTTCCAAAGTGGTTGCACCAATGCACACTCCCATAAGCAGTGTATAAGAGTGTGTATTGTTTGACATGTTCATTAACTTTCAACATATCCTGTCTTTTTCATTTGAACCATTCTGGTTAATGTATAGTGATATTATATTGTGATTTTAATATTCATTTACTGATAACTAATAGAGTTAAACAACTTTTTGTAAGTTTTTTGGTAATTTAGACATACTTCTTTGTAAAATTCCTAGTTAGGTTTTTTGTCCATGTTCTACTATTGAGTTGCCTGTCTTTTATTTAGTGACTTATAGCAGTTCTTTATATATGTTGAATATGAATCCTTGTTAGCATATGTATAACAATTATCTTGCCTTAATCTGTGGCTTACATTTAGTTTTGACTCATTTTTGAATATTGCTGTGAATATATTAGGAGTAGAGTCATGCCTCTGCAACTTCTTGTCTGTGAGAATTCAGATGAATTAGTTAACATTTTTGAATCTCAGTGTCCTATCTGGAAAATGGAAATAATCTTCCCTGCCTAACCTATATCATATTGTTGTTAGGAGCAACAAATAAGATACTACTATATATACAACAGCTTGAGAATTTTACAGTATCTAGGCCAAGAATTATAACTACAGTTTATCACCATTATGGATTACTTTATATTACCTTTAGTGGTAATTAAGTTGTCTCTAGAGAAAGAAATAATTAAGTTTTATGCTGCATGGAAAAATAGGATAGGTAGAAATTCCCTATGAGAGTGATATCCTTGGTTCATATCTTTGGGATAAAGCACATTTGGTTTCACATCCTATGAGGAAAGCAATCTCATAAGACAGATATAATGCTCACATATATGAGCCTTAGCACTGAAGTAATAAGTATTTTCAGAACCTAATATTCTTTCTCGTTTCCTCTAAGGTCTCTTACTTTCCAATGGATACATCAAATTAGGCAAAGATGTCTTCCCCAAGAAGGTGGTTCCACTTCTCAGGAACCTGGACCTATAACAGGATGCATTTTTCATCTATTTTATTCCCTCAAACGAAGTAGCAATCAACTTTTTTTTTTTTCTGAGAACTTAGTGATTTAAGGGCTGTGGAAGATACCAGAAATATTGCATAACAGATCAGATGCTGACACTTTGTGATCATTTCATCCTACCTCCTAATTTTATACCTTAGGAAACCGAGGCTTAGAGAGATCGAGTTATTTACCTATGGATGTACCTGAAGTGAGCGAACGACAGAAGACTAGAATGTTATTTACAGACTATGAGCATTGGAGGACAGAGACTGTGTGTATTTTATTCATTGCTATAGTATGTACCACACCAACCACAATACCTTTCAAACAGATTTCCTGCCACTACTCAAACACAGAAATTTCATTCCCATCCTCAAAGACAAATAACTAAATAAACATTTAACACTTAAAAAAATTCCAAAATAACAAACAAGGGATCGATTGTTTAGAAAGTGTACATAATTGATTAGCTTGTACAAATGATTTTTTGTGGGATTTTTCTCATGTTCCTCTGAGAATCCTTCCAAAACCACCCACAACTTAAGACAGAGTTAACCTGTGTTCTCATAGCAATATGTTCTTAATTCTATTAAAGCAGCACGTATTGTATTATGTTATATAGACAGCTATTCATGTGTTTAACTCCACTAGACAGTACCTAACACAGAACTTGGTACCCAGTAAATATTCCATAAGTAGTTATTGCAAGAGTGATTCAATCAATCAACAAATAGTTAATAGTTGATTTGTATATTACTCTGCCTCTTGACCTGTATTCCCAGTGCTTCTCAACCAAGAAATATTTTGCCCCCCAGGGGAGATATTTTTTTTAATTTCAAAAAATTTAAGAAGTGTGAGTGTTTTTTGTTACATGA
>NW_012147886.1:842771-845289 GCF_000956105.1 Propithecus coquereli | reverse complement strand
GTTGATTCAGTGACCACACAGCCTCACAGACTTAAACACAGACTTCTTTAACTACCAGCCCATCCAGGCACACGATTGGCTTCATTGCATAACTTTCCTTTAGGACAGTTGCATTCAATTCTCTCCTTCCATTTCATAAACTGAGGTCATGAAGCCAGTCCAGAATGTGACTAAGTCAACTCTTATGTCTTATAAAATTTCACAAGGAGGAAAGATAATTGCATGGGTGTGGAGGGCCAGATTTCAGGCAGGCAATAGTCTCACTAGTCTCAGCGGAGACAGTGACCCAAACTATTACTACTCAAACTCTGCTTCTTCCAGCCCAGCTGAACAGAAGAGCTCTGACATTTGACATTTAGTCCTTTAACCCTTCTAGATGGGCATTATTTCATCTAATGATCAAGAAACATATAAAATGATATGGCCTTATGTAGTAAACGTTTAGTCTCTGGTCTCTCAGGACCATTAAGCTTTCGCACTATCCCATGATACATCAATAAATATCAGTGCCAAGTCTCTCTCTCTCCCTCTCTTTTTTTTAAACAGAGTCTCGCTGTGCTGCCCCAGCTACAGTGTAGTGGTGGCATTGTGGCTCACTGTAACCTCAAAGTCCTGGGCTCAAGTGATCCTCCTTCCTCAGCCTCCCAAGTAGCTGGGACTACAGGCATGTACCACCACGCCTGGCTGATTTTTTCTATTTTTAATAGAGTTGGGGTCTCTCTCTTGCTCAGGCTGGTCTCAAGCTCCTGACCTCAAGCGATCCTCCTGCCTCAGCCTTCCAGAGTGCTAGGATTACAGGCGTGAGCCACTTCACCCAGCCAGTGCCAAGTCTTAACTTTAGGCACTGGGAAATCAATAATTAACGAGCCGTAATCCCTGTCTTCAGGCATTGCACAGTCCAGGGAAGAAACAGGTACCTAAATTGGAAGTTAAAAGTATGATTCCAGGATGCAATGTGAGCTGAGGAGGGGTTCAGATTTCAGGTGCTGGAAAACTGGAAGGTGGAGGGAAGACTTCTAGAAGAAGTCGTATCTAAGCTAAGTCCTGAAATAAATGTAAGAGATACCTGAGTAAAGAAGGGTGAAAGAAAGGGATATTGTAGACAATGGAAGCAGTAAAAACAAAGGCCTAGGTAGGAGAAAAAAGTGGTGTACAGCCAGGAGCCTAGAGAAGTTCAGAATAGATCAAATCTAACAGGGAAGGCACGAAAGATTGAGAGTAGAGAGGAATACTGCTGGAATTATAATGGTAGTCAGTTTATGAAAGTTCAGATTTATTTTGAAGGCAGCAAAAACATCGAAGGCCTTTTAATGTTTATTTAGTAGGATAATGTGTGTGTATGTGTGTGTTTCTTTAAAGAGTACCCCCAAAACTTCCAGAAAGTAGATGAGAGATGGTCAAGATTAAGTCAGGAGACAAACTTGGAGGCTGTTTTGTTGATCCAGAAAGGAAGTGATGGAGCACTGAAATAAGAAAAATAGCACTGTGTTAGAGAAACAGTAGTGTATTAAATACTCTTTAAGGTTTGGAAAGAAGAATTGGCAGTTGATTGGATATTGGGACTGAAGAAAAGTGAAAAATCAAGGATAATACATAAGTTTGAAATTTAGAAATTGGGTAGATGATGGTCTTATTTATTGAAAAGAGTAATACTTCATTTTAATTTTTTTTTCAAAAGGAAGTTGTTACCCGAGTAATTTAGCAAATAACCACTCATCTAAATTTAATGCTACAAAAGTGATTTTGCTAAATACTGTTTTTACGTTACTAATTAGCTTTATTTGGTATGTGGCTACGCAGGAGATTATACTTGTAGTTTGGTTTGAAATTATAAATAGTACATTTTTGCTGTTTTGCAAAAATAAATGAAAACATGCAGGACAAACTGTGAGTATTGAATGGAGAAACCATCATTGACATATACAAGACTATTGGCAAGTCTTCCACACATACATACCTAACTCAGAACAATGTGAGATCTCGTGAAAAAATGAATTAAGCAGAAGGGCTTTTGTTGCCTGTGCCTTTGGGGTTCTGTCCATGAAGTCATTTCTCAGATCAATGTCGTAGAGCTTTTCCCCTGTTTTCTTCTAGTAGTTTCATAGTTTCGGGTCCTAGATTTAAGTCTTTTGTATATTATGTTGAGATAAGGATCTAATTTCATTCTTTTTGTGATATCCAGTTTTTCCAATACAATTTATTGAATAAACTGTCCTTTCCCCATTGTCTGTTCTTGGCACATCTGTCAAAATTAAATTGGTTGTTAATGCATGAATTTATTTCTGGGACCTCTATTCTGTTCCATTGGTCTACGTGACTGTTTTTATACCAGAACCATGTTGTTTTGATTACAATAGCCAATTATTATAGTTTTTAGTATATTTTAAAACTTTTTTCCTATATTTTCAGCACCCATCTCAAATAAGTGCCAATTTAGGGCTTCCTGAAATCAGAGTTCTGGAACCAGGTCATCTTTTTACCTGACATGAAGTCCCCTAGTTCTAATGTCTTAAATATA
>NW_012147886.1:829974-830931 GCF_000956105.1 Propithecus coquereli | reverse complement strand
TTTGTTATATATTTGTTGCATATATACATATATATGCACATCTATTCCCCATTTGGGAATATGATCAATACTTCTTATCAGTTGTTGAATGATACAAGACCCTTAAAACACCAAGAATCATTATTTTTAATGTAAAGGGAGTTCTTGGTCTATGAAACCAGAAATATGTGGGTTCAAATTCCAGGTACCCACCAAAGGTTCAAAACTGTGCCAGTGAATGTAAACCATTATAGACCAATGTAAACACATAAACCCTTCCCTAGTCTTTAAGAACACAGACTCTCACACAAGAGAGAAGAGCAGGTATATCACTTAGAATACTTTGAGTGCCCACATAACCAAACTGAGGTTAGCTTAAATAATACAGAAACAGTTCATGAGGCTAATGGAAGTAGATATCCAGAGGTAAGGCAGATTTCGAAGTTGGCTTAAAACAATGGCTTTGGTTACATTTCTCTGTGGTTCTCTTGGTTTGTCCTTCCTCTGTGTTTTGGCTGCTTCTTTAGGCTAATATCTGTTGTGGTTGCAAAATGGCTTCAGATGTTCCAAACCAGGTGAACAAAAATAACACCCACACAAGTAGATATCATTCCTAGTTCACATTTCTCCCTCTCACTATACCCTGCACAACTGAGTATTCCATCAATATCTCTTGGATAGCAAAGTGATTGGATAAATTCAGAAAAACGTTAAATAATAATTCATGACAGGCATGATTAAGTGAGCATTTGTGACAAAATAATCAGCAGATCAAAGAAATAATTTATAAATTAAGGGGTCTCAAAAAGCTTCTCAAAAAGTATGCTAAAGAATAGCATACTTCAAATAAATAGAAGGCAACAGAAATAACTGTTCAGTCATATAGTTGGCACTTCGTTTGAAGCAAATGAATTCATGAATGAAAAAAGATATGCAATTTCAGAGACACTTTTCATCCATCTAAGTGGCTTCATATTT
>NW_012147886.1:828771-829924 GCF_000956105.1 Propithecus coquereli | reverse complement strand
TACAGTTGTGTGTGTATATATATAAAACGTTCAGTGCCTGAATCCTAGCAATGAACTACTCAGCAATAACCATAATAAAATATCCATGCCCTCATATTTAAAGTAATTTTTGACCATCCTTTCCTGTTCCAATGTTTTATGAAATGTTTCTTGTAAATTTAGACATAAAGTATTAATAGTTGATTCAATATTTCAGCCTCTGGGAAGTTGGAGAAATTCATTCATTCAATCAATTATTCAATATATATGTACTGAGCATCTTTTCTGTGCTGTTCACTGAGATTGCCATTGAAGATGTAATGATGAAAATGTTAATTGGGTGGTGATTCAATTAGAGAAAGCAACGGTTGCTTAAATTAAGTATTGAGCAAATTACTGTGGTTCAGCATAGTTTGGAGTTTATGGCAGAAGATATCAGTTGCTGCCAACTATCTGTTCTCTTCTTTCTCTTTATGAGAAGAATTTTCATTTTTTGGTGCTAATAACATTCTGTTTTATAATCTGGGTGTTGTTTACATAGATGGACTTAGTTTGAGAAAATTCATCAATGTGTAAACTTGCCTAGGCATATTTTTGCCTGGCTAAAAAGATTACAATTATAAGACTCCCTTGCAGCTAAGAATGTAATATTACTGAGTTCTATCTAATGAAGCATAGACACAGATACTTAGTGGCATTGCCAGTAAAACTTCTTGTTTGTTTGTTCATTTTGTAGAGATAGGATCTCGCTCTGCTACCCAAGCTAGAGTGCAGTGGCTCAATCATAGCTCACTGCAGCCTTGAACTCCTGAACTCAAGTGATCTTCCTGCCTTAGCCTCCTGAGTAGCTGGGACTACAAGCACGCGTCACCACATCCACCCACCCAGTTTTTCTTATTTATTTATTTATTTTTTAGAGGTGAGGTCTTGCTCTGTTACCCAGGCTGGTCTGAAACTCCTGGCCTCAAATTTTCCTCCTACCTCAGCCTCCAGAGTAGCTAGGATTACAGGTGTGAGTCACCACATCTGGCAGTAAGTCTTTCTAAAGGAATATGGAAATGATCTTTCCCAATTCCCTTCTCAATCTCAAGAGCTGGAAAAACATATGATACATAGGCTATATTGAATCATGAGTACAAGAGCCATATTCTAGAAATATTTGAAAGGATAGCTA
>NW_012147886.1:826809-828721 GCF_000956105.1 Propithecus coquereli | reverse complement strand
CCAGCTAATTTTCTCTCTCTCTTCTTTTTCTGTAGAGACAGGGTCTTATTATGTTGTTCAGGCTGGTCTCAAACTCCTGATGTTAAGCAATTGTCTACCTCAGCCTCCCAAAATGCTAGGATTACAGGCATGAGCTGCCATGCCCAGCTGATGTCTTTTTTAAATGCTTTAATTAAACATGTTATGTGCTAATTTCAAAAAATAAAAAGGACAACCCAACCTCTTTCCTCTATTCATGTGTTAGGACTCTTTATATATTATGGATCTTGAAACTACTTAATATGTGCTGGCAATATTCTTCTCCATTATTTATTTTCTCCTTAAAACTTATTTTCTTTAAATGAAGTATTTTTTCTGCCTCCCTTCCTTTCTCTCTTTTTCTTCTCTCTTTCTCTCTCTTTCTCCCCTTCCCTTCCTTTCTCTTTCTTTTTCTCTCTTTCTCTCTCTCTCCTCCTCCCTCCCTTCCTCTCTCATCCATCCCATTTTTTCTCTTTTGCTCGTTTACTTCCTTCTTTCTCATCCTCATCTATGTGTTGCCCTTCTTTTTTTGACCTTATCTGTTTACCATAGAGAAGTTTTTAATTGTAGCCAAACCTACAAATCTTTCCACTCACTCTCTAACCCATAGTGTCATTGCTTCTATTTCCATAATCTTATAGAAACTCTTCTTTCAAAGTTCAAAAGTGGTTTGAGTCCTACTTGATCTCACCGTGTAGTTTAGACTCTGTCCTCTCTCAGTTTCTCTGATTCTACTCTCTTCTCTTTCTTCTATCTTTCTAACTGTGCATTCTCAGTCCCGTTCCTTTCTTCTCTTCCTGTTTCCTCTATCTGAACAGATATTCTCCAGTGATCAGTCCTTTGCATTCTGCTCTAGAGCTAGGAAGACCAGAGATCTAGGTCAGGAATATCTGGTATATGTTTATGAATTGACATTTGTAAAATAGTACCATAAAAGCAGCACCATGGGACTGAGAGATACAGTGTAGGAGAGTACATTATTGCTCAATACAAAGAGAACACTCCCAGACCTCCTTGGCTCTGAGGTGGCTCTGCTGGGCTGATGTATCTGAGTATTTCATGCTAGTCAATTATGCTATAAGCTCTCAGATAGTGGTGAATGCTTAAATTCCACAGGCAATAAAAACAAATCCTAATCCAAACTATTGTGTCTGCTCCTGTCTCCAATGACCTATCCAGAATGGAACTAAGTGCAATTAAGTGGCCAGATGAACTTTTAAGTATCTGTACTATTATCAAGAGCTCATTGTTTATTTCTGCTGCCTGAAGATTAGATACTCGGTGCCATGCCATGCCGTGTCAGCAGCTAGTCAGCCTTGGTCAGTGGGAGCCCGTACTGCAAGACTTGTGGGTAGTCTCCATCTCTGCCACCTTGGCCACATCACTCATGAACCTATTATGCCAACAATGGGGTGGCTGATGACAGAGTCTGGCTGACATCAACTAGACCAATCATTTTGTCTCCTTGGCCACTCAGTGCCTTTCCCATGGCAGGCACTCTCAGGTGGCTGTTCACCTGTGATACACAGGTACGCTATGCCTATTTCCAAATGCCCATCCAATTCCAGCCCAACAAACAAAGCCTCTGTCAACCTGGCAATGAGCTCTGGAGTAAGTATTGCTTGTCAGCATGTCTGACATTGGCTTAAAATGACTGGGTCTTTATGCCCTTACCCCACTTAGCTATGAGATGTAGCCTGCCCAAAGAAGGGTGCCTCTCTGCAGCTAGGTATATCCTGAAGGAGCTGATTCCTGTCCCCAGTGGTCAGCAGCAAGTCCTCCTTGAAGGATAATCTCATCAGTACATCTCTATGTCTACCACATCTCTTCCCTAACACAGTGCCTGGAATACAGTATATATTGAAAGTATATTTCTTCCATAAGAAACAAAAAA
>NW_012147886.1:776872-826759 GCF_000956105.1 Propithecus coquereli | reverse complement strand
TTTCAAAATAAGGTTAGTATCATTATTTTGACTTTCTACAATTTAGCTAATAAATAACCAATTAATATGTGTCAGAGCTGGAATTATAATATAGATCCGTATGAGTTAATTTTAACTAGTTACATTCTATCTAAAACACTAAGTTATTTTTAAGTATACACAAGGTAACAATGTAAAGAGGAGCAAATATTACAATGGTTAAAATCACTTTAGGCTAATTATGCAGGCAGAACCACTAGCTATTCCCAGCACCCGTCAGATTCTGGATAATATACAAACACTGAAAAAATATACAGGCATATTTTGTTTTATGCTTTGCTTCACAAAGATCGTGGTTTATTCACAAATAGAAAGATTGCAGCAATGCTACATTGGGCAAGTCCATCAGCACCATTTTCCCAATAGCACGTGCTCACTTTGTGTCTCTGTGTCACATTTTGATAATTACAGCAATATTTCAAACTTTTTACCATTATTATACCTGTTTGGTAATCTGTGTTTAGTGATCTTTGTTGTTACTATTGTAATTGTTTAGGAGCACCATGAATCACACCCATATAAGCCAGCAAACTTAGCAACAAATGCTGAGTGTGCTCTAACTGCTCTATCGACCTGCTATTCCCCGATTTCTCTCCCTCTCTTTGGACCTCCATATTCTCTGAGACACAAGATTGAAATTAGGCCAAATAACCATAAATCAGCCTTTAAGTGTTCAAGGAATAGGAAGAGTTGCATGTCTATTACTTTAAATCAAAAACTAAAAATAGTTAAGCTTAGTAAAGAAGAAGTATAGAAAGCCAAGATAGGCCAAAATCTAGGTTTCTTATGCCAGTTAGCCAAGTTGTGAATGCAAAGAACAGATTATTGAAGGAAATTGTGTTACTCCAGTGTACACATACATGAAGGATAAGAAAGCAAAACAGCCTTATTGCTGATATGGAGAAGATCTGAGTGGTCTGCAGAGAAGAACAAAGCAGCCACAACATTCCCTTACTCCAAAGCCTAATCCAGAGCAGGGACCTAACTCTCTTCAATTCTAGGAAGGCTGAGAGAGGTGAGAAAGCTGCGTAAGAATAGCTGGAGGCTAACAGAGGTTGGCTCATGAGGTTTAACAAAGGAAGCCATCTTCATAACATGAGAGTACAAAGTGAAGCAGCAAATGCTGATGGAGAAGCTACAGCAAGTTATGCAGATCTAGCCAAGATAATTGTTGACGATGACTACACTAACAACGGATATTCAACATAGACAAAGTAACCTTCTATGGAAGAAGAACCATCTAGTACTTTCGTAGCTACAGAGGAGAGGAATCAATGCCTGGCTTCAAATCTTCAAAGGACAGACTTATTCTTTTGTTGGTGGCTAATACAGCTGGTGACTTTAAGTAGAAGCCAGTGCTCATTGACCATTTCAAAACTTTTAGGGCCCTTAAGAATTCTGCTAAATTTACTATGCCTGTGCTCTATAAATGGGACAACAAAGCCTGAATGACTGCACATTGATTTATATCACAATTTACTATTTTAAGCCTACTGTTGAGACCTACTGCTAAGAAAAAAAGATTCCTTTAAAAATATTACTGCTCAGCCAGGCACAGTGGCTCACACCTGTAATCCCAGCACTTTGGGAAGCCAAGATGAAAGGATCACTTGAGGCCAGGAGTTGAAGACCAGCATGGGCAACATAGTGAGACCCTGTCTCTGCAAAAAGTAAAAAAATTTCCTGGGCATAGTGGCATGTGCAATGTAGATTCAGCTACTCTGGAGGTTGAGACAGGGGGCTTGCTTGAGCCTAGGAGTTCAAGGCTGCAGTGAATATGATCGTGCCACAGCACTCCAGCCTGAGTGACAGAGTAATACCCTGTCTTTAGAAAATTAAAAATTAAAAAAATAAATTATTACTGCTCTTTGTCAACAGCCTGGTCATTGCAAGAGCTCTGATGGAGATGGATAAGGAGACTAATGTTTTCATGCCTGCTAACACAACATTCATTCTGCAGCCCATGGATCAAGAAATAATTTTGACATTCGAGTCTTATTGTTTAAGAAATAAATTTTATAAAGCTATAGCTGCTATAGACAATAATTATTCTGATGGAACTGGGCAAAGAAAATTGAAAACTTTCTGCGAAGAAATAGGACATGAACCAAAACTTTTCAAAAGAAGACAGAATAATGGCCAGAAAACATATAAAAAAGTGCTCAACATCTCTAATCATTAGGGAAATGCAAATCAAAACCACAATGAGATATCACCTAACTCCAGTGAGAATGGCCTTTATCAAAAAGTCCCAAAACAACAAATGCTGGCGTGGATGTGGAGAGATTGGAACACTCTTACACTGCTGGTGGGACTGCAAATTAGTACAACCCCTGTGGAAAGTAATTTGGAGATATTTCAAAGAGCAAAGTAAATTGAAAATTTTCTGCAAAGAATTTACTATTCTAGATACCATTAAGAACATTCATGATTCATGAGAGGAGGTAAAAATATCAACACTAACAGGAGTTTGGAAGAAGTTAATTTCAGCTTTCATGGATGGCTTTGAGGGGTTCAAGACTCCAGTGGACGAAGGAACAGCAGATGTGGTGAAAATAGCAAAAGAACTAGAATTAGAAGTGAAACATGAAGATGTGACTGAATCACTGCAATCTTAAGATAAAACTTGAACAGATGAGGAGTTGCTTCTGATGGATGAGCAAAGTGATTTCTTGAGATGGAATCTACTCCTGGTACAGACACTGCGAACATTGTCAAAAGGACAACAAAGGATTTACAATATTACATAAGCTTGGTTGATAAAGCAGAGTTTGAGAGGCTTGACTAATTTGGAAAAAGGTTTTTCTGTGGGTAAAATGTTATCAAGCAGCGTCACATGCTACAGAGAGATCTTTTGTGAAAAAGAAAGAAAATCAATGTGGCACACTTTGTTATCTTATTTTAAGAAATTGACACAGCCACTACAACCTTTAGCAACCACCACCCTGATCAGTCATCAGCCTTCAGCATGGAGACAAGAGTGTCCACCAGCAAAAAGGTTATGACTCACTAAAGGCTCAGATGACCATTAGCATTTTTCCATAGTAAAATATTTTTAGTTAAGATATGTACATTGCTTTTTTGGACATAATGCTATTTCACACTTACTAGACTACAGTGTAAAAGTAAGTTTTATACACACTGGGAAATCAAAAAATTTGTGTGTGTGGCTTGCTTTATTGCTATATTCATTTTATTGCAGTGGTCTGGAACTGAACCCACAAAGTATGCTTATGATTATTTTCTTGGGGACTATTGACATTTTAAATTTTTCTCCCTCAATTGAAACAATGTGGTATACCAGGAAGCTTCTTGGTTATAATGCAAGGAGGAACACAAGTCCAATTCTTGAATTTTGTGAAAATTACATAATTTATTTAAACCACAGTTTTTATATATGTAAAACAGAGGTTTTAATCACCGCTGTAGAGAATTGTTGTGACAATAAAATTACATGAGATTAAAGTGGCTTTTATGGGCACACAGATGCCTGACAATTATTACCTCTCCTGCCTTTATTCAACTTGGCCTGTTTCCCAAATATTTCAAATTATAGAAAAGGTAAAGAAAATGAAACGAATTTTAAGAGCTGACTTTGTGTCAGGCCCATGACTATTACTTCATCTTACTAAACATTCCACTTATGAATTTGGACTATTGTTTCAGTGTGGTACTCTAGAAATGATAGAATTAACAGTATTGTAAGGACAGCTCATTTTATAAATCTCACAAACTGAGACTTGTTTCTTGGCCTGTGTTTGAGACCTCTAATTTTTTGTTGTATGTGTCAGGACTTTTTTTGTTCAAAAGAGAGAAAAACCCAACCCAAACTGACTTAAAATATTCAGGAAATTTTATTTGCAGCATATAATTTAAAGTACAGAAATAAGATTTAGAGTTATTGTTTTTTAATACTTGGATTAACTTTTTTATAATTTTTTAAATTTTAATGGATGAAACTTGCATATACTCAAGGTGTACAAAATGATGATTTGAGACATGTATACATTATGTACTGATTGCCACAGTCAAATTAATCAGCTCATCCATTACCACCCATAGTCACCACTTTGTGTGTGTTTTGGTGAAGACACTTAAAATCTCCCCATATCAAATTTCAAGTAAACAATATGGTATTATTAATTATAGTCACAATGATGTACATTAGGTCCTCAGAACTTATTTATTCTATAACTGAAAGTTTTCATCCTTGGGCCAGCACCCATTTTCCCACCCTCCCCATACCTGGTAACAATCATTCTACCCTTTGCTTCTACAATTTTGACTTTTTTAGATTCTACATGTATAAGTGAGATCATACAGTATTTGTCTTTCTGTGTCTGTCTTATTTCAGATGGCATAGCATCCTCCAGGTCCATCCATGTTGTCACAAATGGTAGGATTTCCTTCTTTTTTATGGATGAATAATATTTCATTATACACACAGACACGTATTTTCTTTATCCATTCATCTATTGATAGTCAATGGATACTTAAACTGTTTTTATATCTTAGCTATGGTGAATAATCCTCCAACGAACAGGGGGTACAAATATATTCTTGACATACTGATTTTATTTCCTTTGAATATATACCCCTAAGTAAAATTATTGATTCACATGGTAGTTCTATTTTTAATATTTTGAGGAATCTCATACCATTTTCGATAATGACTATACCAATTTACATTCCCACCAACAGTGTACACGGGTTCCCTTTTTTCCATATCCTTGATTAACTAAGGGTTGGTTTGATTGAAAGATTTAACAACATCGCTGAGGACACATGTTTATGTGCATCTATGTGTGTGTGTGTGTGTGTGTGTGTGTCTGTGCATGTGTGTGTGTTATCTGTAACTCTCCCCTCACCTCTGTGGCGTCAGTTTCATCCAAAGGCAGGTAAATCCCATGATGAAGGAAGTGCGTAGAAGCTCCAGGGTTCCATGCCTTCCAGAAAAAGAAATTTTTCTTTTAGTAGTTGTCTGAGAATAATTAGCAAGATTCCCAGGTGCCCCTGACAAATCCTCATCTGTCATCTAATTGGCTTAAATTGCGACACGTATGCCCAATCAGGACCAAATCCTGTGCGTAATAATTCTGAGAGGTGGTTGGCTGTGGTCTAGATTACCTGAAGCTATCACTCCACAAGAATGGAGGAACTACCCTGATTGGATTAGACCAATCAGGACTTTCTCACAGAGATTGGATGGGTTTAACTTCCCCAACGATAAATGGGCTGATTGAGAGAAGTATGGATCCCAGTACCATTAAGAAGGAGGAAAAGGAAAGCAATTGCCAGATAAACAAGAAAAAAATTTTCACCTCCATAATTATACAGTTCCTAGAGTTCCTAGATGTATGTGTCTTTTATTGTCTGAACCAATCTTCACATCACTAAGAGGTAATTTACAAAGCGGCATATTTGCAAAGTCAAAGACTATTGACAATATCACCCTCTAAAGATTATCAGTGATTAAAACATTACAAACCTATTTTAGAAAGATAATGATGATATTATTGGATTTTTAAATACAGTTTTAGAAAATGGCCGCATTTCTGAAACTAGAAATTCACTGGCTTTGAAAACTAAAAGGAGGCCAGGCACAGCAGCTCACGCCTATAATCCCAGCACTCTGGAAGGCTGAGGGGGGAGAATAGCTTAAGTTCAGGAGTTCAAGACCAGCTTGAGCAAAAGTGAGACCCCGTCTCTACTGAAAATAGAAAAATTAGCCAGGCGTCGTGGTGCGTGCCTGTAGTCCCAACTATTTGGGAGGCTGAGGCAGGAGGATCACTTGAGCCCAGGAGTTTGAGGTTGCAGTGAGCTATGATCATGCCACTTTACTCTAGTTCAGGGTTATGGAGCAAGACTCTGTCCCCCCCAAAAAAACCTAAAAATTAAAAGAAATCTAGAGATTTGCTGATCTTGTGCCCGTCTCTTTTTATGTATGGAGGCAACAGAACACATGCCCATGGTGGTAAATACCAAGTGGGTCTGAGTCCTAAGGGTTACTTCTTAGTGGTCTCTACAAAAAACATGAAGATCAAATACTGAAAGGATTCAACAGCCAGAAGATCTCAACTAAGTAGAGAGGCATTTGGAATACTTGTTCATAGTCATTCTGAAAGTCAAAATTATGTACCTAGGCCAAGGTTTCTCAATCTTGCCACTGTTGACTTTTAGGGCTAGATGATCCTTTGTTGTGAGAGACTGTCCTGTACAAGGTAGAATATTTAGCGGCAGCCCTTTCCTATACCCACTAGATGCAAATCTTCCTCAGTTGTGACAGTCAAAATTTCTCCAGGCCTAAGCAAATGTCCTCTGGGAGATGAAAAAAAATCAACCCTGATTGAAAACCATTGACTGGGCTGAAATGGATACATAGTGGTAAGTCCCCTCCTTATTTCTTCTACATGGTCAGGTAATACAAAGTAGTGGGAGTGTTACAATAAATGTTCTCCACCTTTATCCCTGGGCCCAAGCTAGAATTGTAGAAGACAGCCATAAAAATCAAGACAGAGAAAGAATGGAGACACTTTTATTATAGTCTTTCAATGGAAATTTCCTGGTAAGTCAATACTGCCAGTAAGATGTCATCCGGTCCACCTCAAATATACTTCATTTTCTTCATCTCTCCACTACCCATTGCTTATCCTATTCAGTATAAATTCCAGTGAACTAATACTCTAAGCCTAAGGCACAGAGGGGAAGTGGACCGAAGAGAAAGAGTGTGGGTATAATGGACCCTACGACCATGTTGGAGAAAGCCAAGATAGAGACCAAAGAGAAGAGATTTCTCTTTTGACAGAGGAGGGTGGAATTATGGGTTAAATTGCGGTAACCCCAAAAGGTATATGTTAAAATCCTAAGCCCCAGTACCTCAGAATATGGCTTTATTTGATAATAGGGTCATTGCAGATGTACTTAGTTTATATGAGGTCATACTGGAGTAAGGTGGGCCCATAATCTAACATAACTAATATCCTTATTAAAAAAGGAAATTTGGACACAGACACACACCCAGGGAAAGGAGCACCATGTAAAGATTGGAGTTTCCTGCCACATGCCAAGGAAATAACCAAAGCTAAGAGAGAGGCCTGCAGCAGACCCCTTCCCAGCACCTCCAAAGGGAGCAAGACCTATAGGCAGTGCCTATCACAGACTTCCAATCTCCAAAGCTACTGGACAACAGGGGTCTGCTGTTCAGCCACTCAGTTTGTGATGCTTTGTTACAGCAGTCCTCACACATATAGGTGGTCACAACTTCAAGAAAAGTAATCATGCCAGGTGAGGATTCCAAATTGGTCACCTCCAAGAGAAAAATCAGTCAGATTTATGAATAGAATGAGCCAAGTGTTGGGGAAACAATATGATTTCCTTTGATTTTCCAATCATTATCAAACCCTCCAATCTCACTTCACCATCTACAAAGTGCTTGCACATACGAAGACTCACCTGTTTCTTTCAACCATACAGAGAAGTAAAAGGGAAGGCTTTCACCATTGCATAGATGGGGAAACTGAGGCATAGAGAGATTATGTGACTTTCCCAAAGGGTCAGACAAAGCTAATTGAAGCAGGTCTGGTATCATTTTTTCTATACCAGAATGCTTTTTTGTCATGAGAGAATTATGCCAGCACATAGACATAAAAGATTCACTCTGCCCATTCTCTTTAACAAAATGACATTTGATTTGCCCTTATATGCTCTTAAGGACCTGAGCCAGCTTTAGTGTTTGGTCCAAACTTAAGATCTTGATTCTCAACCATGGCCTTTTGGCTTCTTGATTCTCCTATTACCTTACCAGACTTGAGTCATAGTTCCAGATGATCTCGCATGGGATCTTTGACTCAGGAAAGCCTCATAAATCTCTTCTGGGAAATTGAGCTCTAAAGCCAAGTTTCATACAATTGAGATATCCTTTATAGAGTCCCAGATGAATGCTCCAAAAATGTTACTTCCCTACCATCGCTCACCTGAAGACCCTGGTATAAAAAGACTCATTTCTCATTGAGGTTCAGTAGTTTTCATTACCTCCATTTGTCTTTGCCAAAAAGGGTTAGAAAACTAGCCCAGAATGTAGGGTTATGGTTTGGTTTTTTTAGACTCATAAAATGTTAGTGCTGGAAGTGATCTAAGAGATAATCTGGTTCAACATTGTCTCACTAAGAACACCGAGACCCTTAGATGAGAGCCAATTTGGCCAGTGCCATATAAGGAGTTGATAAAAGGGCTGATATTACAATCTGGGGTTCCTAATTCCTAATTCAATGCTCTTTCCAATATGCTAGCCTGTGTCTATTGACCCAACTGTTTTCGAAATATCATTATTGACCTTCTACTCCCATTTCTTTGGATCAAAGCATTAACTAATGTGAGGTGTGATTTGTCAAGCATGGTAGAAAACTTCAAAATCATCCCAGGTCCACTATTATCTGCAGTAGTACCCACTTCTTCAACATGAATTATTAAATTATTGATTTACTTATTCAACAAACATTTATTTAGAAATGACTGGCTCTTAATCATCCTGGTCATCTCTGATAATATGAAGGTCCAAGTACAGAGGGGAAGCAGATTTCTACAGAATTAGGGAAATACAATTTGGTAGAGACAATTACATAAGAAATGATATTTGGAGCATAAAGGAAGAAATGACTCACTATTCTAAAGGTAAGTTATGGGAATAGGAAAAGGCTTCACAATGGAGTTTATATTAGAATTGGGTCTTCACGGCTGGGGAGGAGTTTGTTAGGTATAGAAGGCAAAAGGACATGCCAGACAGAGGAAACATAAAAATACAATTATAACAGTATGTAGTCACCTGGAATAGAGTCATAGTGCACATACAAGGGGGAAAAAAAGGACATAGCTTAAAAGTTGGAGTGGGGCCAAGAAGTCAAGGGCCTTGAAGGCCATGAGATAAGGCATAATGAGGTTGAGCTGTGCCCTGAAGATGCCAGAGAGTCGTTTTATGCAGACTAGTCATAGGTTAGTCATGTGCTTTGGAAAGGTCACTGTGACACTACTGAAGATTATGGCTCAGAGGTAAGAAGACTAGAATCAGGAAGACCATTTCAAACATTTCAATACTCTTGGCAATGGATGATGAAAGCCTAAACTAGGAAAGTGGGCTTTGAGAGAAATTAGAGTTTAGAAGATATCAGAAGGTCGGACTCAATGGTACATTGGAAACTGATGATGAGGGAGAGGAGAGAGCTGAATGTGACTGGAGATTATAACACAGGTGACTGCTACATGGTCATGAAACCATACTCTCCTAGAACAAATCTTAAACTATTCAGAGTCTCTGAGTCTTTTTAGAATTCAATAGAAACTCTGAGCCTCTACCCAGAAAAAGGCACATACACATATAGACAGAAAATTTTTCATGCAATTTCAGGTGGTTTATCAGCTCCCTGAAACCCCTAAATGAGTGGAACTCCAGTTTGCAAACTCCTGTTTTACAGGAGGAATTCAAATGCAACTGTGAAGCTTAGATTGTCAGTTACCAATGTCATAGAATGAATCTGTCACCTTCTGACGCTGCTAGTTGAATATCTTTAGGTTCACGTAGCAACTGGGGATAAGATTGAAAGCACTTGCTATGTGGTGGCCATGTGCACAGGTTGGGAGAGGGAGCCACAGAACACCTCCCAGGTTATTTTGGGTCAGTGCAGAGACATAGTCCTGAATGAATGAAGTGCATCCATGTTTTTACCATCCTTCCACATCTGAGACTCCATTTAATACTTGCAGTAACCTTGTGTTGTTAGCAGAGGAAGGCTAGTAGATCCATGTCACAAGACAAAGCAATCAATGCTCAGAGCAATGGAGTAACTTTCTTTCCCAAGGTGTCATGCAGTTAGTGGCAGATATAGAACCAGGTTTATTTCTTTCCTCTTCAAGGCTGGTGCCTTCAAGGACAAGAAAGTCTGAGACATCAAAACGAAAGACTTGCTTCTGATCTGGGCGTTTATCCAGGCTTTTCCATCTCAACTGATGAAGCTGTTAAGAGCAGTTAGTATCCAGGACACAGCTGAGGGCACAGCACCCAGGACAATGTGGAAGCCTTGAGTTGGAGTCATTACAGGCAGTGTTTTCAGTTTTAGACAGATTTGAGTTCAAATACCAGCTCTGCCACTTACATCTCTGTCATTTTGGCCAAGCTTCATAGTCTCATTGGCCTTGAGTTTCCTTGTTTTTAAAATAGGGGTAATAATATTCATCTCCAAATTTTCCAGGCTCATATGAGACATAAATTAAAATACCCTCTGTAAGTGCTGGTTTCTCTTGTGAGGGATGCTTACACAGGCATACTAATTTCTCTGAGATTGTGGATTCTCTCTGCAAACTCCCAACACCAATCCCCTTTTCTTATGTCCCTCACTGGGGGCAATCCAGAATGGTCTACAGGCTGATCTTCCTGGAACACTCAGCTCCTGTCTATCTCACCAGAACAGTATGTGCCAAGAACATCTGAGACATTAATACTTGAAGGGTCAATCTTTACAGACTTAATGATGGTCTATTTTTAAACCCACATGATCAGAAATAGGGAACAATAAGACTATGATGTGGAACATTGCTAATTAAGAGTGTTGTTGCAACATCTGTGTCATGGAACATTCCAGCTGTGTTTCCTGTCTTAAAAATAGCTTAAATCTATTCACATATTAAATGGTGACTTGTAAGATTTGCAGGATGTTTATCTATAAAGAAATAAAACTTCTAATGCATTTGTCTTATATCAGTAAACAACCTACCTGATACAAAATTTCAGACAGGGATTTTGTTTTTCATTTAAGTCGCTAATGGTTCATCCAGTATGAGTATATCTTGCCACAACAAAAGGAAGTGCTTTTCCACACCATTATTGCAGAGAGAAAGTGGGAAGATTAAAAAAGAAAAAATAATAGTCTTTGATGTGTGATGCCCATCCACTTGCTAACTTTGCGACTTTAGATGAGCTGGTTAAGCTCTTTGAATTCCCAGTTTTTTTTATTTCTCAACTGGGTGTGTAATGCAGGCCCATCACCCTTACAACCTCCTTATGAAGAATATTATAAATCCTGATATTCAACTGAGGAATTATTATCCCATTTCTGAGCTTTTTTCTTTCATTCCATTGCTTCCTGTCAAAGTGCTCGGGATTCATTGTGTTCAAGGACACACACTATGGTTGCATTCCTCTGAGTAATCTCAGAGAAATCACTATGCCAGCTGAAGCCCTCACAAGAGAAGCCAGCACTTACGCTAACCATTCTGGATCCTGCTGTTCTTCCTTGTTTCCACTAAACATGAGCAATGGTAGCTGTGTATGATCCACTCCTCACAGGGGTAGTATGGTGGCAAAACACAGACTTTGTAGTCAGCTAGAATCTGGCTGAAATCAACTCAACCAACTGTGGTTTATGTGGCCTTACTTTTCTCATCAGTAAAATATAATGGATACTAGTATTTTTCTAAGGTTGTAATTTAAGACCTTTTGAGATATAATTTACATATCATACATTTATCTTACTTAAAGTGTAATATTCAATGATTTTTTATATATCCACAGAGCTGCACAGCCATCACTAAAAACTAACTTTAAAATATTTGTCACTGTGATCAAAAAGCACCATTAGTACTCAATCTCCATATTCCTTCTCCTAGCCCTATTAAACTACTTTCTGAGTTTATAGTCTTGTCTATTCTAGCTACTTCATATAAATGGAAACATATAATATGTGATCTTTTGTGACTAACTTCTTTCAGTTAGCATAGTGTTTTCAAGGTCCATCCATGTTGTAGTATGTATCACAATTTCATTCTTTTTTATTGCTAACTAACATTCCATTGTATAAATATATAACACTTCATTAATCCATTCATCAGATGATGGATATTTATTTCTGCTTTTTGACTATGATAATGCTTCTATAAACATATGTGTGCATTTTTTGTCTGTGAATATATGTTTTCAGTTCTCTTGGGTACATATCTAGAAGTAGAATTTCTGGGTCATATGCTAATTCTATGTTTAACTTGTTGAAAAACTTCCAAATGGTTTGCCAGAGCAACTGCATCATTTTATATTTCCACTGTCAATATATGTGTTTTCCAGTTTTTCTACATTCTTGCCAATGTTTGTTTTTGTCCATCTTTTTTAATATAACCATGCTAGTAGGTGTGAAGTGGCATCACATTTTGGTTTTCATTTGCATTTACCTAATGATTAATGATGTTAAGCATCTTTTCATGTGCTTATTGTCCATTTGTATAACTTTTTTTTTTGGCATCCAAGCCAGGCGTGGTGGCTGGGGCCTACAGTCCCAGCCACCCACATTTGTATAACGTTTTTTGAGAAATGTCTATTCCTATCCTTTTCCCATTTTTAAAAATTGTATTATGTTTTTATTATTTATTACGAGTTTTTTGTATATTCTTGATACAAGTCCTTTTGCAGATATGTGATTTGCAAATATTTTCTCCCACTATGTAGTAGGTTGTCTTCTCACTTTTTTGATGATATAATTTGCAGCACAAAACTTGTACGTTTGGGACAGGGAAAATGCAGCAAGATGTCTGAATAGAACCCTCCAGTGATCTTCCCCTTGCAGGAACACCAAATTTAACAACTATTCATGCAAGAAGATGTCTTTGTAAGAAACAAAACATCAGGTGAGCAGTCAGAGCACCTGGTTTTAACATAATAACAAGGAAAAAGGCATTGGAGAAGATAGGTAGGACAGATTTGCATTGCCTACAATGCCCTTGAGCATGGTGAGAGAATCTGTGTGCTTGGGGGAGGGAGAGAAAAATGAGTGTGGGACTTTGCATTACAATTCAGTGCCACCTTATCACAAGGGAACACAGCATCAAACAGAATTCCACCAGTGCTCACAGAAAGAATCTTTAGACCACCCCTGAGCCAAAGGGAAATCCTTCGCCCCAGTGCAAGGAACTGTGTCCTGGCTGGGTTCACTACTGGCTGAATAATGTGGCCAGGAGCCCCAAATAAATTCGAGTAGCAGCCAAGCAACAGCAACTTCAGTCCTTAAGCAAGCCCTGGGACTTCACTGGTCTCAGAGGCAGTGGCCTTAGTGTGTAATGCAGTGCAACACCAGCTGTGGTGACCATGGGAGTGCTTGCATCACACCTCACCCAACTCCAGGCAGTATAGCAAGGGGAGGGAGTCCTTCCATTTGGGGGAAGGAGATGGAAGAGTGCAGAGGACTTTGTCTTGCAACTTGAGTAACAGCTCAACCACAGTAAAATAAAGCACTGAGCAGATCCCTGAAGCCCCCAATTCCAAGTTTTTGCTCCTGTATGGTGTTTCCAGACCCACAATGTGCAAGAAGGGACTCTACTTCCCTGGTAAGATGGATTTAGTTTCAGCAGGATTCACCACTTGATGACAAAAGTGATGTTGGGCCTTGAATAAACATTGGCAGCAGCCAAGCAGCAGTGGCCATAGGACTTGGGTAAGCCCCAGGACTGTGCTAGTTGAAAGGCTGTGGGCTTCCGGTATGATTCAGCCAGTGCCAGCTATGGTGGTCAGGGAAGTGCCCACATCATCCCTTTCCCAACTCTAGGCAGCCCAGCATGGACAGAGTCTCCTTCTGATTGGGGAAAAGAGAAGGAAGAGAGAGAGAGCCTTTGCCTGATAACCCAGGGAATTCTCCCTTGTCTTCCCTCAAGTCCACCAAGGCTGTGTATTTAGGAGTCTGCAAGAGTCACCATGTTTCTGGACTTAGCGTGCCCCTATAGCCAAAATGGCTACAGTAAACATATGCTTAGGTAATAACACTCAATCCGCTTTAAATTCTTAGAAAGCCCTCTCCAGAAGGATGAGTATGAATCAGCTAAACTGTGAAGACTGGAATAAATACATGACACTTCAATGTCCAGACATCAATGAACATCCATAAGCATCAAGAATATCCAGGAAAACATGACATCACAAAACAAACTTAATAGGACACAAATGTCCAATCCTAGAGTGACAGAGATGTGTGACCTCTCACAAAGCGGTTTCAAAATAGCTGTCTTAAGGAAGCTCAGTGTGTGTCAAGATAACACAGAGACAAAATTCAGAATTCTATCAGAAAGTTTAACAGAGATTGAAATAATTTTAAAAATCAAGGAGAACTTTGGATCTGAAAAATTCAATTGACAAATGAAAAATGCATCAGTGTCTCTCAACATTCTTCACAGAAATAGAAAAATAATCCTAATATTTATTTGGGACTGCAAATCTGTCCTACCTATCCTCTTCAATGCCTTTTTCCGGCCCAGAATAGCCAAAGCAATCCTAAACAAAAAGAACAAAGCTGGAGGCATCACATTACCTCACTTCAAATTATACTACAAAGCTATAGTAACCAATACAGCATAGTACTGGCATAAAAACTAGCACCTCTTCTATTTTCCTGGATAGAGCTTGAGTGAGGTATCACAAGAATGGAACAATAAGCACCACATGTACTCGTCATCAAATTGGCACTAACTGATCAACACTAAGGTGCTCACATAATACTAATATTCACTGGGGGTGGGGGAGATGCAGGTGGGTAAACTCACAACTAAGGGATGCAGTGAGCATTGTATGGGGGAAGAGCATGCCTCCAATCCTGGCTTGGGTGAGGCAAAGTCATAACATGTAATCAAAATGTTCGTACCCCCATAATATCCTGAAGTAAAAAAAAAGTTAAACATCTAATCTATAATCCAAAAAACAAACAAACAAACTAAAAACAGACACATAGACTAAGGGATTAGAATAGGGAACCCAGAAGTAAATACACACATTTACAGTCTACTAGTTTTCAACAAAGGCGCCAAGAACATGCATTGGAGAAAGGATAGCCCATTCAATAAATGATGCTGGGGAAACTGGATATCCATATGTAGAAGAATGAAACTAGACCCCTATCTCTTGCCATAAACAAAAATAAAATGCAAATTGATTAAAGACTTAAATCTAAGACCTGAAACTGTGAAACTATTAGGAAGAAACATTGGAGAAACACTCCAGGACATTGGCCTGGGCAAAGATTTCTTGAGTAAGACCTCAAAAACACAGATGATCAAAGCAAAAATGGACAAATAGGGTCACATCAATCTAAAAAGCTTCTGCACAGCAAAGGAAATAGTCAACAAAGTGAAGAGACAACCCATAGAATGGGAGAAAGTATTTGCAAACTAACAACCTGACATGGGGTTAATAACCAGAATATATTAAGAGTTCAAACAACACAGTAGCAATGACAATAACGATAATAAACCAATTTAAAAACAGGCAAATGAGATGAATAAACATTTCTCAAAAGAAGAAATACAAATAGTCAACAGGTACATTAAAAAATGCTCAACATCACTAACCAACATAGAAACACAAATCAAAACTATAACGAGATTTCATCTTACCCTGGTTAAAATGACTTTTATGAAAAAGACAGGAAATAATGGGTGCTGGCAAGAATGTGGACAAAGTGGAACTCTCATACACCATTGGAGGAAATGTAAATTAGTATAGCCACTATGGAAAACAGTGGAATTTCCTTAAAAAACTAAAAATAGAACTATCATATGATCCAGCAATCTCATTGCTGGGTATATATCAAAAAGAAAGGAAATCAGTACATTGAAGACATGTTTGAACTCCCATGTTTATTGCAGCACTGTTCACAATAGCCAAGAATGGAACCAACCTGTGTCCATCAGTGGATGAATTGATAAAGAAAATGTGGTACGTACACACAATGGAGTATTTTTCAGTCATGAAAAGAATGAAATTCTATCATTTGCAACAACATAGATGGAACTGGAGGACATTATGTTAAATTAAATAAGTTAGGCACAAAAAGACAAATAGAGCATGTTCTCATTCATACATGGGAGCTAAAAAAAATTGAACTAATTGAGACAGAGAGTAGAATGATGATTACCAAACTGGGAAAGGTAGTGGGGAGGGGGGATAAAGACGGGTTGGTTATTGGATAGAAAAATACAGTTAGATATAAGTAATAAGATTTATTGTTTGGTAGCACAGTAGGGCAACTATAGTTAGCAATAATTTATTCTATACTTCAAAATAACTAAAAGAGTAATATTGGCATGTTCCTAACACAAAAGAATAAATGCTTGAGGTGATGGATATCCCAATTACACTAATTTGATCATTCTACATTGTATGCTTGTATCAAAGTGTCACATGTATCCCATAAATATGTACGACTATTATATAACTATAAAAATTAAAATTTTATATTTTGATGGTTTACTTTCTCATTTTTTTTTCTTTTTTTGCTTGGTTTTGGTATTGTAACTAAAAAGAACATTGTGTAGCCTCGGTTTACAAGAATTTACTCCTAAGTTTCCTTTTCAGAAATGCATAGTTTTAGCTCTGACATTTAGATCTATGATCCATTTTGAATTAATTATTTTTTTGAGACAGGGTCTCACTGTTGCCCGGGCTAGAGTACAGTGATGTGATCATAGCTCACTGCAGCCGTGAACTCCTTGGCTAAAGCAATCCTCCTGCCTTAGTCTCTTAACTAGCTGGGGCTACAAGCATGGACCACCACACCTGCCTAATTTCTTAATTTTTGTTAGACATGGGGTCTCACTATGTTGCCCAGGCTGTTCTCGAGCTTCTGGCCTCAAGAAATATCCTAGCCTCAGGCTCCCAAACTGCTGGGTTTAAAGGCATGAGCCACCACATTTGGCCTATTTTGAGTTAATTTTTGTGCATGGTGTGAGGAAGTGATCCAACTCCATTCTATTACATAATGGATATCCAGGTGTCCCAACACCATTTGTGGACAATTACTCTTTCCTGATTTTACTGTCTTGGCAATTTTGTCAAAAATTAATTGATCATAAGTGTAAGAGTTTATTTCAGGGATTTCAGTTCTCTTCAGTTGCTTCATATGTCTTTGCCTATGTCAGACCCCAGTCTTGATCTTGTAATCAAGCTTTGTAATAATTTCTGAAATGGATAAGTGTGGATCCTTCTACTTTCTTTTTCAAGATTATTTTGGATACTCAGGGTCCCTTACATTGCCATATGTATTTTAGGACCAGTGTGTCAATTTATGCAAAAAATACAGCTGAGATTTTGATAGAGATTACATCGACTCTGTAGATCAATTAAGTATTGCCATCTTAAGAGTATTACATTATCTGATGCATAAGCATAGGACTATCTCCTCATTTATTTAGCTTACAATTAGTTTCAAAAATACTTTTTTAAAAGGTATTTTTAATGTATTTGTCTTATACTACTGTCAAATGTATGTCTATTATATTCTTTTTGATGCTATTGTAAAATAAATTGATTCCTAATTTTATTTTCAGAATGTTCATTGGCAGTGCATAGAAATATAATTGATTGATCTTTGTTTGGTAATTTTGTATACTGAAACCATGGAAAATTTTTTATTGGCTTTAACATATTCTTATTAGGTTTTTTAATGATTTTCTATATATAAGATTATATCATCTGTAAATAGAGACAGTTTTACATCTTCATTTCCAATTTGGATGCCATTAATTTCATTTTTTCTTGCCTAATTCTCATTACTAAAACCTCCAGTACAATGTTTAATAGAAGTGACAGCAATGGACATCTTGTCTTTTTTCTGATCTTAGGGAAAAGGCATATACAAAAATTAATTAAGTCTTTCATCATTAGGTATGATGTTAGATATGGGTTTTCATAGATGCCCTTTATGAGTTGAGGAAGTTACCTTTTATTCCTAGTTTCTTGAGTGATTTTATTATGAAGTATGTTGTATTTCGTCAAATGCTTTGTCTGTATCTATTAAGGTGATCATGCAGTTTGTCCTTTATTCTATCGATGCTATGCATTATAGAATTTGGTTCAGATGTTAAGCCATCATTGCATTCCTGGGATAAATTCCTTTTTGTTGTGGTGTGCAATCCTTTTTCTATGATGCTGGATTCAATTTGATGGTATGTTTATTGAGGATTTTTTGGTATATATTTATAAAAGTTATTGTTCTACAGTTTATTTTTCTATGATATTTTGTACAGTCATCCAATTTTGGTATCTGGGTAATAAATGCCTCATGGAAGAGGAAGTATTCCTTCCTCTTCTAATTTTTGGAAGAATTTGTGAAGAATTGGTACTAAACCATCTTTAAATTATTTTTGAGATAAGTATAATTCACCACTGAAACCATCTACTTTGGAATCTTTGTCTGTTAAATCTGACTTCTGGGCCCCTTCATGGGTAGTTTTTCTTGCCCGACTCCCTTTGTTTTTCCTGTGCATGGATTATACACTTCTGTTTCTTTGAATGTCTCATAATTTCTTGTTGAAAATTATAAATTTTAGATAATATACTATAATATATCTGGATACTGATACCCTAACTGGGGCTTGTTGTTTTTGCTGTTTATGTGTTTACTTATTTATTTTAGTGACTTGAATGGACTAGTTTAGTAAAGTCATCTTCTCCCACAGGGTGCAGCTCTGATGTAACTTTCAAGAGGGTGTAGCCTGGAGTATGCTCTGTCTCCTTGATCACTTGGCTGATCTGCCTGTATTGTATTCATACTTAATCTCAGTGTCCACTAATTATCACTTGGTTTCTCTGTTGCTTATTGGCAACGTCCTAGGGCATATAGTGCTCAATCATCTCATCTTTCGTAGTTGCATGACGCTGCCAGTGTTAGGGATGATTTAACCCCAATAAGACCCTTCTTAACTGGCTCTGCTGAATTTTTAGCTGGTAACAGTTTCCTTTTCACTTTGAGTATCATGGAGCTACCAGCCTTCTCTTAATTGATCATGATCTCCAAGATCTCCATCGTGTTTGACATTGCTGTTAGGCATACACTTCTCCAAACTCAGTTGCAAATGAAGTCAGTCCCATTAGCGGATCTCTGGAGTTTTCCATCCTTAAGATCTGCTTCTCCATCTGGGTTGAAACTTTGTATTATTTATTACTGTACCAGAGCTGAGGACAGGAACAGTGGCTCACTTTTCTTACAGTGAAGCCCTTGCTCTATAAGCAAGGCTCCAGATTGGGGTAGTAGCCCCTGGTATTCTCAGCTTGCCACTCCCAGCAGGGAACTTCTGTCCTAAACACAAACTGGGGGAGTGGGCTTCAGGACCCAGGATTTTCAGACTGCCATACCTGGAGCAGAGCTTTTATCTCATGAGCGGAAGCTGATTAGGGGAAGGGAGGCCGCGCCTCTGGACTATGCTTACCCTGAATGGGGCTTATGCCATATGGAGCTGTGGGCATAAGAGATGACAGTGACTACTCTTAGAGTGAGACCATAGCCCTAGACTAGTAACTAGGTGGAGAAAGAGACTGTCTTCTTGAGTGCAAATGCCCAGAGTAGAGCTTTTGGCACACTAAGCTGGGGAGAAGGTATGTGAAGGGTCATGGACCCAATGCCACAGAGTCTCACTGTTTTTGACAAGATTTGGTAAATTTTCTTGAAAAGGTGTTTCTACATTTGCTGTATTTTCCTTAAGAAGATTTCAAGACACTTTAAAGGGCTGTTTTCATCATTTCCAGTAGTTAAATGGTTGTTTCACAGTGTAAAAGACCTGTTGTACAACACACACAGGCATTCCATCATGGTTATTTTGAGAATTAACTGAGTTAATCTATTTAAATTGCCTAACATATTACCTTTCCTATAGTAGGGACTCAAAAAATAAAAATTTGAATTCTTTATTGTCAGGGTTCTCACAGTGATTGACCCAATGATGATCTAATCACACAACCTCGTGCAGCAATTTAATATACATAAAATTATTTTTAAATGAGGTACATTTTATATAAAGTTCATAAATCTGAAGTATACAATTGGACAAGTTTTCACAAATGTATACACTCATGTAACCATCACCCAAAGCAAGATTTTTAACATTTCCAACACTCCTAAATGTTCCCACATACTTCTTTATAGTAAATACTTCAATAGAGGCAACCACTGTACTGATCATTATAGAACAGTTTTTTGTTGTTATTGAACGTAACATAAACAAAATTATACAGTATATACATTTTTCTAAGTTTGTTCATTGAATATCCTTCTGAGATTCATTCGTGTTGTTGCATCCACCAGTAGATCATTCTTTCTATTGTTGAGAAGTAATCCATTGCATCAGTATAGCACAGTTTATTTATCTATTCACCTCTTGACTGACATAAAGATTATGTCTAGTGTTTGGCTATTAGGAATATAGCTGCTATGAAAATTCATGTACAAATATTTTTGTGGACATCTGTTTTCCTTTGTCTTATGTAAATATCTAGGGATGGAATTTGCCTTTTTAATTCTAGCGATTCTAATGCATATGCAGTGGCATTTCATCATGGTTTTAATTTGCATTTCCCTGAAAACTAATAATGTTTAACTCCTTTGCAAGTGGTGATATATATTTTTTATCTGTCCATTTAAATCTTTCGTTCATTTTAACTGGGTTGCTTATCTACCATTATTAAGTGCACAAAGTGTTTAGAATTGTTATATTTTCTTGAAGAATTTACTTATTTAACATTATGAAATAATCATTTTATTCCTAGTAATATTCTGCTCTGTAAAATCTTTTTGTGTGTGCATCAGATAGTAATACAGCCATCCTAACATTCTTCTGACTGACATTAAGATAGTATTTCTATTTCAATCCCTTTACTTTTAATCTATTTTTGTCCTAATATTTAAATTATTTTTTCCTTTAAGGAGAATTTAGTTAGGTTTTGCTTTTTTATCCAATTCGATAATCTCAGACTTTCAATTGCAGTATTTAGACTATTAAATTTAATGTGAATATTAAGATATTTAGGTTTACATTTATCATCCCCCTTGTTTTCTAACTGACCCATGTGGTCTTTGTTCCCTCTTTTTTTATGCCTTTTTCAAAATTCCATGTATCTCCTTTGTTGGCTTATTAACTGTATCTTTTTTGGTGTGTGTTGCTTTAGGGGCTTAAAGTATACATCTTTTAACTTATTACAATTATTAATAACTTCCAGTGAGATTATACAGCTTTACGTAAGTATAAGAAATTTATTCTAGTATAATACTATTTTCCTTCCCCACTTTTGTGATATTGTTGTCGTACATTTTAACTTCACATATTACACATCCTACAGTGTGTTATTATTTTTGTTTAAACAGTCAATTCTCAGGCCAGACACGGTGTCTCATGCCTGTAATCCCAGCACTCTGGGAGGCTGAGGCGGGAGGATTGTTTGAGCTCAGGAGTTCGAGACCAGCCTGAGCAAGAGCGAGACCCCGTCTCCACTAAAAAAATAGAAAGAAATTAGCTGGACAACTAAAACTATATATAGAAAAGATTAGCCGGGCATGGTGATGCATGCCTGTAGTCCCAGCTACTCGGGAGGCTGAGGCAGTAGGATTGCTTGAGCCCAGGAGTTTGAGGTTGCTGTGAGCTAGGCTGACACTCTACCCAGGGCTAGAGAGCTAGGCTGACACTCTAGCCCACCGCACTCTAGCCTGAGCAACAGAGTGAGATTCTGTCTCAAAAAAAAAAAAAAAAAAACAGTCAATCTCTTTTTTTTTTTTTTTTCAGCATATTATGGGGATACAGATGTTTAGGTTACGTATGTTGCCCTTTACCCCCCTCCCCCCGTAAGTCCGAGTTTCAAATATGTCCATCCTTTGGGTGGTGCGCATTGCACTCTTTGTGTAGGCGTATACCCGTCCCCTCCTCCCTCCTCCTTCCTCCCCCCTCCCCCCTGTCCAACATCCAATAGATGTTATTCTTATATGTGCACTTATGTGTTGATCAGTTAATACCAATTTGATGGTGAGTACATGTGGTGCTTGTCTTTCCATTCTTGGGATACCTCACTTAGTAGAATGCGTTCCAGCTCTATCCAGGAGTATACAAGAGGTGCTATATCACCATTGTTTCTTAAAGCTGAATAATCAATCTCTTTTTAAAAGACTCAAAAACAAGGAAAAGCCTTATATATTTACTCATGTAGTTAAGATTTCTGATGCTCCTTATCCCTTTGTGTAGATCGATTATTTCCATTATCATTTTCCTTCTACCTGAAAAACTTTCTTAAATATTTCTTATACTTTAGTCCTGCTGGTGATAAATTCTTTCAGCTGCTGTATGTATGAGTCTTTATTTTGCCTTCATTTTGGAGAGAGATATTTACTGGGTTTAGAATTCTACCTTGACAGATTTTGCTTTTCTGATTTTTATCTTTCAGAGTTTTAAAGACTTTACTCCATTGTCTTTGAATTTGCATTGGTTTTAAAAAGGAATCTGCTGCCTTTCATGTCTTTGTTCTTCAATATGCAATGGGTCTTCCCTCTGGCTGCTTTTCAGATGTTTTCCTTTATACCGAGTTTTAAGCAATTTAATTATAATGTTATATTTTGTAGTTTTCTTCATGTATCTTATACTTGGTGTCATTGAGCTTCTTGGATTTGTAGGTTTCTACTTAACTCCACTTATTTGTAAATTAAGTTGTTTGAAGTTGTTCTACAAATAACTGTTGTATTTTTATAAATTTTATTTTCTTTTATTTCTGTTTCATCCCAAATAGTTTTCATTCCTTGACTTGAAGTACACTGAACTTTTATTCTTAAATGTCTATAATGTGTTAATTTCATCCAGTATATATTTCATTTCACACACAGTAGTTTTTATACAAAGAAATTTGATTTGAACCTTTTAGATGTTTACCATATTTCTGCTGAGTTTTTTGAATATATAGAATTATGTTATCATAACTGTCTTAATGTTCTTGCCTGATAAACCTAACATCTGTGTTACTTCTGGGCTGGCTTCATTTGGTTGATTTTCCCCTATATTAGGGATCATATTTTTTTGGCTGCTTTGTATACCTGTTGTTTTTAATTATTTGATGACAGGTATTGTTACCTTGTCAGATGATACATAGATTCTATTTCTAATAAATAGATTTGTACTTTGTTCTGGAATGCAGTTAAATTACTTGGAAGCAGTTTACTTTTGGAGTCTTGCTGTTAAGCTTTATTAGGTGAAACCAAAGTCGTTCTAAATCTAGGACCAGTTATTCTCCAGAGACAAGACTATTCTGTATACTTCCCCCAAAACCCTGATCAAGAGGTTTCCTAGTCTGGCTGGACAAGCACTAATTCTAGCCCAATGTGAGTGCAACATATTTGTCTCTTATCCTTTCAAGTGGTTCTTTCCCAGGCTTCAGACACATGAGCTAATCACTAATCAGCTGATTACTGAAAGAAGGATCTCCGCAGATTTCCAGAGTTCTATTTTTATGCATGCTACTCCCTCCTTTCCTGTTCCATATCCTTTAAACTCTAGCAGCTTTTGTCTCCCAAGATTTTCTTCAATTCAAGAAGTTTGCCAAGCTCTATCTAGGCTTTTCCTCAATGTTCTTCAGCCTGGAAACTTTCTCAAGGAAGCAATATGAACAAATAATAGAGCCCATTCTATATATTTAAATATTTTAGGGGTCACTGTCCTTTGTTAACTGATGTCTAGTGTCTTGAAAACCTCATTGTCATATATTTAGTCTTTTTTTTTTTTTTGCCTTTTTCAGACAAGAAGGTGAATCTGGTTCCTGATACCTCATCTTGGACAGTAATGTAAATCTCTTTTATTATTGATCTGTAGAAGTTATTTATTCTAGATATAATTTCTTTGTGAGATACATGTTTGGTAAATATACTCTCCCAATTGTGTCTTAGTTTTTCATTTGCCTAGTAGTATCTTTTGGTTAAGCAGAAGTTTTTAACTTAAATGAAGTCCAATGTATCACTTTTTTAATGGCTAATAACTGCCGTGTCCTAAGAAATTTTAACCTACTCTAAGGTTATAATGATACTATACTATGCTTTCTTCAAAATACTTTACAGTTTTTACTCATAGATTTGGGTCTACGATCTATTTCTAATAAATTTTTATATAGACTGTAAGGTAGGACTCAAGATTAATTTTGCTGCATATGAATATCCAATTGTTTCAGCAATTCTGTAAAGGATTTCGTCTTCCCATTGAATTACTTTGCACCTTTGCCTTAAGGTTATTGAGTATTTAAGTGTGGGTCTATCCTTATGTCACCATACCACAGTCCCCAAATTACTGTAGCTTTACAGTGAATCTTGGAATCAGCTAGTGTAAGTTGTCCAACTCCATTCTTCTTCTCCAAAGTTTTCTTGGCTATTTTAAGGGCTCTAGTGTTCTATGTACATTTTAGAGCCATCTTATCGATATCTACAATTTCATGTGTGATGAAATTTTGATTGCAATGCATTGACTCTAGGCGAATTTTAAGATAACTGATAGGTTATGTATGTTTCAGACTCTTGATCTCGTCTTTTATTGGGAGCCATCAGCCCACAAAGAAAAATGTGTTTTGCATCACCCTTCTCTGCCATAAATTTCCTCGGGAAGTTCCCACAGCAGGGACTGCTCCCATTAGGAAGCTGTCTACTTGTGTCTGAAGCACACTGAACTGCAATTCCTTTTAATAAAGCCAGTTTTGTTCAAATTTGGATTTAGATTATATATGCTAATAGAATTGAATCAGTGCTAAAATCTTGCATTTGATATTTGGATCACTGTTATTCATAAAGAGACATTGAGAATGTTGAGAGACTAACATTTATTGAATCATAAGCCTCACATTAATCCACACTGCAAATTGCTGAGGCACTATTCCCATTGAACAAAGAGAGAAAACATCATTTGAGAGGCTAAGTAGCCAGAAGCCTGAATTTACACAGTTAATAAGGGCACTCAGAAAAGACATAGCAGCGTCTTATGTAAAGTGCTTTAACTTTCAAATGCTTTCACATTCGATATTTTTTCTTGAGACAGGATCTCCCTCTGTTACCCGGACTAGAGTTCAATGGTGCCATCATAGCTCACTGTAACCACAAGCTCCTGAGCTCAAGAGCCCCTCCTGCCTCAGTCTCCTGAGTGGCTAGGACTACAGCTGCACACCACCATACCTGGCTAAATTTTTTTATTTATTTTTTATAGAGATGTGTTTCCCAGACTGGTCTCAAACTCCTGGCCTCAAGTGATCCTCTCACCTCAGCCTCTGAAAGTCCTGGGATTATAGCTGTGAGACACCATACCTGGCTTACAATATTTTATATCATGCTCAGAATGATACTATAAAGAAATCAGGAAATTATTTCCAGCTTACAAATGGCAGAACTGAGACTCATGGGGCTTAAGTGACTTGTTTGTGGTCAGCAATTCACCACCAAAAGATAGTAAAGGATCTTGTGACTCATAGTGAAACAATCTACTATGATATTATACTCTTACTTCATAGCAGAGGGCTGTTTCCAGGCACTGTCACTACTTTTAACATAAGGTCTATGAGCACCCACCTTATTTTTAGAGAGCAACAGAAACCTAGGAAAAATAGAAATGAGTATTTCTTTCACAGGCCAAAGGAAAAAATGAACACAGTATTGATCTACTACAATCAACGTAATGGATGTTTTAGGATTGGACAGGTGGAAATCTATAACAATTCATCTGGCTGTTCTGGCACTGATGACTAGTAGAAATACTGTGGTTGAGTAAGCATTTCATTTCAATCACTGTAAAGCAACTGGCTGTATTTTAACTTTCTCTCTAATTCATTGTATGATTTTTTTTCTCACCACTTTATATAAACAGACTAAAATTAAATATGGTTGTCTTTATAAATCGAAGATATCAACTTGTGATAAAAGAAGGGATTGATCTAGTCTGATTGGTTTTCTTGTCAACTAATCTTTACTTATATAGTCTGAGCCCTTTAAATAGCCCCAGTTACTCACAAAATCATACTATTACTCGAGATAAAATGTAGTAAGAGTGTAAATGAAGACAGTGTCAGTAGTAGTGGAGAGAAGTGTCACAGTCCCTAATATATGCCAGATGTTCAATGAATGACTGTGGAATGAATAAAAATGTTCATATTCAATGAATATTCATGTAATTGAATTGGTAGGGTGTTATGAGAGGTGAGATAAGGAAAAAGGATCAAAGACAACTTCTATGTTTCTACTTTGCTAATCACTGAGATAGGAAATTCAGGGATACGGAAAAGATTCTAGGGAAGAGATGGTGAGTTTGCTTTTAAAATTAATCAGTTTGAAAGGTCTGTGGAACCTACATATGCAGATGTCATAGATAACTGAAAGATGAATGGGTCTGGAACACGAGAAAGCTCCTCGGGCTGGATATTTATGGCCAATATTGTCTGTTTACACTCAAAATATAAAAGCCAATGGGGTGAATAAGAGTCATTTATTCATTCATAGAATATGTATTAAGACATCAGGCTCCTTATTTTCTGGAATAAGAGAACCAGATGTCAAAATTCTTGGGGGAAATCAATGTTTAATGATTTTAGAGGAAATTTAATTTTAAGCATTGATAAACTTAGTTTTTCTAAGTCAGAATCTCTTTCTATTGTTGAGAGATTTGGCCATATTATATGGGCTCAAGTTGTCTTTTATACCTTTGTGCCCTCTCCATCAGAGTTTAGAGAACACCTAAGCCCTCATATTCTTACAACATGTTTTTCATAGTCATATCCTATTTTTCAGTTACCTGAACTATGCAAGTTAGGATTTAGGTTTCTTTAACAGACACTGCTAGCTACCTGTCCAACATCTGTTTACACTCTTTCCTGGTAGAAGGCTGACTTTGTTGAGGTTTTCAATATTCCTCACTAACAGCCTCAGCCCCCAAGGGTGACTCCTGATGAACCTAAGTCCATAGCAACCTCTGGAGACATTTTTGATTGTTAAAATTAGGGAGAGGAGGTGCAACTGGGATGTAGCAGGTATTGGGCCAGGGATGTTTCTAAATATCCTATAATGTACAAAATAACCTGTAATAACAAGGAATTATCCAGCCCCAAATGTCATTACACAAATACCCTATACCTTCCTGTAAAAAAGCATGAGCAAACCCATAATTTGAATCAAACTAAAAGGAACGTCTACAATCTAAAAGTTTAATTGTGGAATGCAGAGGAGGGCAGTACAGATAGCCACCAATGAGCTCCACTTCCTGGCATTCATCTCATCAAATTTCTTCTCCGGGAGTATAGGCCTGACCCACTGACTCACCTCTAATAAACAGCATATGTCAAAAATGATGTGATGTCACTTCTGAGATTAAGTTATAAAAAGACTGTGACTTTCATGTTGGGAGTTCTCTCTTACCCTCTCAGATCTCTTGCTCTGGGGAAATCCAGCTGCCATGTGAAAAGGCTCTACAGTTGTGTGAGTGAGCTTGGAAGCAGGTGTTTCTCTGGTCAAGCCTTCAGACTTTGGTTGACAACTTGACTACAACCTCATGACATTTACTGAATCAGAGATGCCCAATTAAGTCATACTCAGATTTCTGATCCATAGAACTATGAGATGCTACATGTTTGTTCTTCTAAACAGTTATGTATTGGAATAATTTGTTATGAAACAGTAGATGACTTATACAGGCAATGACATCTATAAATATTGGCACTTCCAACCGAATAAGCTATCAGAGGCCTTTTGCTGCTGCCATCATCATTATTTCATAAAAACTGTGTATTTATTGAAAAATCTCAAGATCATGCTTCATTAGACCTACACACCATTCAGTATTGGCTCTATGTGCTAAGAATATTATTTTATATATTAGTCAGAAGCAACAGGTAGTAGAAAGAAAGTGGCCGTTGGATTCAGACAGATCTCAATTTAAATCCCCACCTTGCTACTTACTAGTGTGACCATGGTCAAATCAAATAATTCCTTTGAACCTGGGTTTTATCATTTACAAAAATGCTGATCAGAGCTGTAGCAAGAAAAATGCAATACAAATTGGAAGCTCCTAACCTAGCTGGAAAACTTCAGAGAAAGCATTCCAGCGGAAATGATGTTCAAGCAAATTCAAGAAGGATGAATAGAGGTTATCGAGCAAAAATGGGAAGGAACAATGTTCTCAGTACAGCCAAACCTTATACAAAGGTCTGGCACCTTTGACAGGCTAAAAGATTACATGGTTTAAGAGGAAAGTAGAAAGAGATGAATCTGCAGAGATTAACAGAGTTCTGATTATATCAATTACAGAAAAATCTTTGACTTGTTTATAAGAATGATTAGGACTCATTAATATACCCTGGGATGGTGAAATACTTAGATTTGTACTTTGGAAATATCACTGTATCTGCAGTAAAAGGCAGAGGTCAGCAAATTTTTTTGAAAAGTGGTAGATAGTAAATATTTTGCATATCGTAATCTGTATGGTCTCTGTAACTACAATTAAACTCTGTTGTAGTAGTGCAAAAGCAAACATAAAAAATAGGTAGTGGGTGGGCATGGCTGTATTTCAATTTACAGAAACAGAAAACAGGCAATGTTTAGCCCAGAGGTTTTAGTTTGGCACCCTCTGGTATAAAGTATATAAGAGGAAGCCAAGCACAGAGAATGGAAAATAATTGGAAGGTCATTTATTAATTACTTAATTCACTCATTTAGCAAATCTCCAGAGAATGTCTTATACATGATGGGGACTCTTTTGGATACTCATGACACAGGTATGACAAGACAGACACAGTTCCTTTTCCGGTGGAAGTTACAATACAGTGAATCAGAACAATTAAGTGAGAATAGTCTTAAGAATAAGCTTGGTAAACTGAAAATCGTGAAATATATATAAATTATCATCATTATAATGATTCAATATGATTATTTTAAGACATTTTTTAAAAAATAATGGGAAGCACATATTTACTGACTGGACAGAAAGACTTAGAGAAATTACAGAAAGTTCTAGGTAAATAATCTAATATAGAATTTAAGAGACATGCAAGAACTATGTTGGGTATGTTCTATATGTGCTGTCTCCTGACACAGTACCTTTTCAAGGTGGCCAGTATAGGTCTTATTTTACAGATGTGAAATTCTGGCCTGAAAAAGCTTAATCACTTCCTAGATCCTAGAGAGCTGAGATTTAGACTCTAAAGATGGTTCCCTTCTTCTTTCTTCATGTTGCCTATTTGGGGAATAACACAGGCAAAGCAGCAGGGAGTTAGAGGCTGAAATTTTATAGCAGGGAGCTAAGCAAAGAGGCTGAGATGAGCTCTCCAGAGTCCCACGGAGAACTCAGGATAGGCCTGGGAACTGAAATCAGGAATCCCAATTGCCACTTCCTGCTTCTAATCACTTTCCCAAGAGACTTGTCCCAGCTGTTCCTGAGTGGAAGGAAGGCTGAGAGAATCTTTTAAAACCCAAGCCCTTGTAATAAATTTAGACTTCGGGGGAGAAAAAGAAGAAGAAAAGAAATTGTTAGTTTAAGAAAGTAATGTTTCCCTTTCATCAGATCAAGGGCAACGGACAGAGGAAAAGAAAGTAAATTCAGTCACTTTGACTGAAGAGCTCGAGGCGATGAAGCCCCTGTTTGCCCTGAAAGCTCACCCACCCCACTTTGAGGGAATTCGGTCATGCCCAGAAATAACGTGGCTATACAAGGAAGGCTTCTGTTTCTCCCTAATGAGTTGATTATATCCTGTCAGAAGAATCGTAAGGCCATCAAATGTCAAGTCAATTTTCTCAAACATATTATTTTCATAACAGCTGGGTCTGACTAACTCTTGAAACAGAGCAACCCATTGTTACACTCTACTGAGAACGTTAGAGTGAAACTCAATTTAAAAAGAAAGAAAAAATCTTATAGGACACATGATCTTGAGTCATGCAAGTTTACAATTTAGTATTTAGAGGACAATTTTATTAAGATGATTTGGTCACTTAGTTCACAATTAATTCCTAATGTCAGAGGAAATAAATGTGGAATGTGTTGTTTTTCCACAGGAGCCAATTTCTCAGAAGGCAGGGAGTGCATCTCTTCAGTTACTGACTCTACAGCTGAAGAGTTTGGAGGATTAGCTTGGAAGTGCCATGCATGGAATTCTAATCGTTATCTTTCCAACATATGCTCCTGAATGTATCTCGTTTATCACATCCTCCAAAGACACAGGTATGATACTGAAATGAGACAAATAGACTTTAGAATCAGACCACCAGAGCCCTAGCTACTTAGGTGCTCACTGGTCTCGAGTGCATTTATGAAATGGGCGCACTAATAACTAAATAAGAGTTATTGAAGAAATTAAATAGAATGTTACCTAGCACATTGGCACAGAATAAGTGTTCAATAAATAATAAAGATAAAAATTATGATAACAAAGATAATAGCAATGTAAATGGAGAAAGAGGAGGAATTCGGTAAAATGTGTCCTGAGCCAATCAGAGTCTGTGAGCTGGGAAGTCCTGAAACCTGAAGCAGAAATTGAAAAGCAGCCCCCAATGGACATCTACAATTGTTTGCATTGGACAAGTTTCACAACACATAACAGCAAGTATGACATTATCAAGAAGGTAGGTTTCTCATCAACAATTAAAGCATGTCTCCCTCCACCCAAACCCAATTCTTACCACCAAATTTTGTTGTTGATATTCTATTTGGTTTTCACTTATTTTCATTTTTTTTTGTATAATTTGGTGGCATGGTAGGTGGAATTCTACAATGACCCCCAAGATTCCTGGCCCCTCATATATACATACCTCTCTTTTATTCAGTCTAAACTAATATAGGTACTACTGTAAAGGGATTTTGTGGATGTCATTAAGGTCCACATCTACCAACCTGAAAATAAACAGCATATGCCGGTGGGCTTGACCTAATCTATGAGCCCTTCATAGGGGGAGAATTTTCTCTGGTAGCAGAAAAGGAAGTCAGATATTCAAAATATGCGAATGATTAGACACACCATGGCTTGCTTGAGGGTGGAGTGGGCTACCTAACATAGAATGCAAGGGGCCGTGAGAAGCTGAGAGCTGACAGGCAGCAAAGAATCAGGGACTTAAGTCCTACAACCATAGGAATTGAATTCTTCCAACAAGACTAAGCTTGAAAGACAACTTGTTTATCCTGGATCTTGGAGATGAGAATTCAGTATAGCTGATATCTTAATTTCAGCCTGTGGCACGCTGGCCAGAGTACCCAGCCACAGCATACTGGAATTCTGGGGCTCATAGATTAGGTCAAGCCCACCATCATATACTGTTCATCTTCAGGTCAGTAGATGTGGGACCTTAATGACATCCACAAAATCCCTTTACAGTAGTACCTATGTTAGTTTAGATTGAATAAAAGAGAGGTATGTGTATACAAGGGGCCAGGAATCTTGGGGGTCATTGTAGAATTCTGCCGACCATGCCACCACGGTAATACGTAACTGTGAGCTAATTAATGTGTACTGCTTTAAGCCACTAATCTTTTGGTAATTTGTCACATAACAATTAAAAACTAACACAGGTCGTCTAAGTGCCACAAAAGCTAAAGGTTGCTCTTAGTCCTCTGGCTTCTGAATGAGCCTGGTTTTATCTATCCAAGCTTAAATAAGAAAAGATTGGCAGCAATAACCCTAATCACTCATGTTAAACAAGTATATGCCCACACTCTCTCTCTTTCTCAAGCTCTCTCTCTCTCTTTCTCTCTCTCTCTCTCTCTCTCTCTCTCACACACACACACACACACACTCATAGGCTTTATCTCAAAATACCAAGATATCTCAAAATATAGGCAAAGGTATATATTATACCTGAAGTAATTCCACAAATAGCTCCAGTTTCCTTCTTCCTGCCAGCATGTCATTTCTTCAATAAGTTTTTGTTGAACAACTGTTGTATTCTAGACCACAAGGATATAATCTGATTAACAAATACACAGTCCTCCAAAGACTTGGGTGAGTAAGTAGTGTGGTAAGGGGAAGCCTAGAGGAAGGCAACTTAACTCAGCCCTAGAAATCAAGGAAGGCTTCCCAGAGCAAGTCGTTTCTAAGCTGAAACCTAAAGAATTACCCACTCACAATGGATGTGAAGGGAAGCAAATGTTTCCAGGCAGAAAGAATGTCATGTACAGACCACTGGAAGGAATGGAGGCCAGAAGCTTCTAGAAGAACCATGCAGCATTCATCCTGACTGGAGCATGCCTCAGGGGAGGCGAAAAGAGGACAAGCTGAAGAAGTAAGCAGAGACAAAGTCCTCTCTAGACTCTGGAATCCCTCTAAAGAATTTGAAATTCAAGAATTTCAAATTTGAAGTCAAGAAAAATTCCTGAAGATTGATAAGTTGACAAGCAATGGTATTGGCCTTGTTTAACCAAGATTATTTTCTGGAGCTTGAAGAATAGTTTGAGGAGTGACATTCAACATCAAAGACAATAGGCCATTCCAGTAATTCCAGTGCAGTTGATACAGGTCGGTAGTCTGAACTAAGATAGTCCCAGGTGAATGGCAAGAATGGGGATTTGAGAATTGTTAATTTTAGATTTTGAGGACTTGGTTAGATGTAGGAAATGAGGGAAAAGGAGTCAAAGGCAACTTCCAAATATCTGGCTTGGGAATGGATAAATAAAAATGCCAATAAAAAAGAAGAGCAGCCCCAAAGAAAGAGACTATTATGGGAGTGATGGGGGAAAAGGTGGAAGATGACAAGTCTGGTTTTGGATATGCTGGAGTTTAGGTTTTCTGGGAAAAACCTAACGGATACGTGGAGTAGGAAGCTAGCTATGTGGTGAGGCTACTGGAGCCAGACGTGACTCTATACTTTCTTATTTTTATATTAATAGATTGTAAACACCAAAACTATGGATTCCTTAGCAGTATCTCAAATTCTTTAACATTTTTTTAATTCTTCCTTCAGTTAATGGAAGTTGGTCAACCTTCTAGGGAAGCACAGTTGATGATAACTGAAATATCATCTGTGTTGTCATACTAATTAGTCCTCTCCTCTCCCTTCAGATGGATGAATGAACAGCACAATTACTGGATATTTTAAAGGAGGTGAACATAGAAACAATGAAAGATCAATAAGTCCCAAAAAGAGTTAAACAATGGGTAGGACATGTTTTTCTGGTTTTAAACCTAATTTTTTCATATTTTGAAATAGTTAATAAGAACACCTGGTACTTATATTGTGAAATTAAAATCAGAAGATAAAAGATAAGTAGGAGAATCAAGTCTGCCTCAGAAAATAGATGATCTCATTAGAAAAATGCTCCTTTATGTCTTCCCTCTTGAGTCTTGTAAAAATAAAAGCAACATGTGATGGTCCCATGGCTTTAGTAAAATGGAGAACAGGAGGGAACATTTTTCCATTAGAAACTCTCCAATTAGGTTTCATTTGGTGAATCCACATCCTGAGCAAACAATGACAAGTGAAGGCAGAATATTATTGGAGATAAAACGTTGGAGTCTAGAGTAGAATAGACCTGGATTTGCATTCTAGTTACAATATTTACTAGATTTGTAATCTTGGAAAAATTATGTATTCTTTGTACATATTGCTTTTTCTCACCTCTAAAATGGGAGGACTATAGAACTGATCTCATATTGTTGATGTCAGCATTCAATGAAATAAGCATGTAAACAAATTTGCACAATGCTGGCACATTCACTTGATAAATATTAGTTATTTTTGTTATCATTTTTATCATTACTTATATTAGTTCCTTATATAAAGGAATTCTGACATCTGTTGTTATTAACTAGGACTAGTATTCTATAATTCTGTGGCACCAACCTCAAATGCATAGAGAATAAACATTTGTGAGCAGAAAACAAGACAAAAAATATTAGGCAACATTTTTCAATTGGCTACTATGTGCTAGGTATATATTCCAAGTGTTTGTCTGACATTTATCTATGCAACAAACTTTGGTATGAAATCAAGTTTTAAACAGAATTAATCTTTCTATCTCATATCACATTGAACCATTCCAATGTCATAAACATCCAAATGTACCAACTTATGTATGTATTCATGTGTTTATTTATTTATATGTAATTTTTCCAAACTATTAAACTCACCAATCATTTCATCCTTGAGTCTCCAATACCTGGCTCAGAACCTGCTTCTGTCATGCCCGGCACATGTGTTAGATCAATAAACTAATACACTTATTTGAACCACAATAATCCTAGACATTTAATAGAGCTCCAAACCAACATATCTAATCCTAGATATTTTTAAAAATTTGTATAAAACAGTGGCATAAAAATAGACTTTAAGCTTTAACCAATGACTATTTTACTATAGCAAACATGTAATGAGTGCTTTACCATGGGCTAGGCATTTCAACAAGCATTTTCCATGCATTTAATCCTCAAAACCACTTTCTGATTTAAGCATTATTATTATTGTGTTCATTTTGCAATGATAAAACTGAGATTTAAGGAGTCTAAATTTAAATCACACTTGTAGTAATAGACAGGAATTGAGGCAGGACTTGAAAATTATTCTAACCTGAAACTTTCTAATTTGCATTTCTTTCCTACCCTGAAATTTGTGTATTTTTTATAAATAGCGAATTCAGCATGAACTTGTTGGCTTGGATACTACTTTAAAATTTACTGACAAATTATGTGGATGGTCAGATAAACAAGAGCAAGAAGGAGAAACAAAGATGGGGAAGCCAATGGGATTGTAGAAAGAGATTTGAGTGGCCCTGAAGGACATTTTGGCAGACATTGCCACACACATACCCAGTGCCCAGAACACCTTCTTTCTCTGCCAACAGAATCTGGATTCTGTTCTGAATAGCGATGTGCTCACTCCTGAGTGATTAACCACTGTTGTTTTAAGCCAATCATTACCATCTTATGCTCTGTTTTCCTTGCCATTAGGTTAGCTGTGGTTAAAGTTTTAACCTGTGAAATATCTGAAGATGTCTTCTGGGGCTTCCTGAAAAGCCTTTGTTTTCTCGGTTTAAAAAAAAAAAAAAAAGTCACAGCTTTCCTTTTCTACCCTCTCAATCTGAACATGGAAATGATGCCTGGAGCTGCAATAACCACCTGAACCTATCAGAGAAAAGCCAAGTAAGTCATAGTTGAACCTTGACATAATTGAACCACTGAACTAGTATTACCTGCAAGCTTCTTGTTATATGAGAAAATCCCACTATTAGTCACATTTCCTGTAACTCAGATCCAAATATACTTCTATCTGACAAAATTTTATAAACTATGGATAAATATAAAGACAGGTGTTGGTGCTATGAGATTTCATCAGGTAATAAAAGCAAAAGATCTATGGTTATTTTAGTTTTAAATACATTTTATTTTGGTTATTTTCCCTCCCACATTTAAATGGCTTTTCTAGCTATGGTGATATGTTCCTTGAGAGATAAAAGTTAGTTCTATAAATGATCCAGTAGCAAACAGATTCAGCTTCATATTTAAAAGAGGAAATTATGTTGTCATAAGCACATAGCTAAATACCTCATAGCACAGAATGATGGCAAAACCAGCCAAGGGCTTTGTGGAAAACACACTTTGGCTGTTCACATTTATCCAATTCCCAGCCCCTTGGTACCTCAGCATGTAAGTGCCACAATAAAATTTTAATGCAATAGACCCAGCTCATAAAGTTTCCATTTCTACCAGGACTTTGCCTAATGTAAAGCTGGACACCCCAGCAACACATTTGCTGTCTGCAAGTGTTAAAACTGTGGTACAAGCTGAATATCAACAGCATTTCCCACTTGTGCTGTCATCTGGATTACATAACAATGTGTGGATTTTATAAACAGCAACTGCTCATTTTTGTGGCTGGCTTCTTACTGGATGTGATTCAGAGCCGTCTAGCTAAATAAGTTAGAGACAAGATTGAGCACAGGAAACAGTGACATTCCCTGGCACAGGCAAAACCAAGTCAGGCAGGAACTTCAGGAACCAAGACCTGCAAGAACTGGGAAGGCTACCAGAAAGGTCCCCACACCTCCAAGCTCTGGCCAAATTACCGCAAAAATATAAGGGTATTTTTCTTGTGGATTAACTCTGCTTTCTGACAGCATTTCACAGATATCCTACCCCACAGTTTTGCTCCAAGAATACTGTTGGGCCATAGCACTAAAACATTTCATAATGGTATTGTCTAAAGGTAAATCATGTTTAGAATGTACATGCCAAGTAATCTGAGTTATTTGTCATATTAAAAATTATTGATGTATGTTTGATTCTCAAGAACAAAACATTTTACCTCTGACTGATACATAATCTATTATTTCATGGGATGATGTAGTATTTTGAGAGATGATCCTTTTGTAATGCTAGTGCTAGTAATCAAAGTGACTATAATTGTCCAAAACCGTGTCCCAGGGACAATTTGTAGAACTTGAAAGATGAAAATAATTCACCAGGGAGATGAAAAAGAATGAGCAAAGTCACCAAACACTGTAGACGGATAATGTCTTAGGAAAGAACTAGTGGAAACACAAAGTCATATGTATGGGTAAAAGATCCTATACTCTACTTAAGATAGTGTTCTGATATAAATATACTCTGCATGTCCTCTTGCAAAGCAAAAGAAAAAATATTTGTAAATGTATTGATGAGCCAATCAGCAAATAGTCAGTATTTGATGACTACACTAGAATTTGAAAAAAGAGTGGTATAAAGATGTCTTCACCACTGTTGCCAGTCTGTAGATCTTTTAATTCAATTGAAGAGTCAAGATGCAAACTCATCAAAAGCTACTTAACAATATGCAAATTAAATGGCAACAAAAGTCAATTAAAAATATTCTATTGGAACATGAGATTAAAAAGCAACCGTGCTGATTTAATTAATGAATGTTAATCATTTTTATTTTATAAATATGAATAGTATTTAGTTCTGGGGTTACAATGAAGACAAAGACTTGACTATCCTCAGGGGATTCACAAGATGCAGTGGAGTTATTTGAGTCAAGAAATTTGGGTTAAAATCTTCTTATGTCTCTTCCTTGTTTCTCATGGTTTCAAAATTTCAGCTTCCTCATAACATTTGCTTGTCTTGTTCTCTCATAAGTCTCACTTTATGCCCACACTGTACCCTTGCACCCTAATATATCCCAACCCTGATTCTACTTCATGGCTTTTCTCTACACATCATTTTAAAAATTCTAGTTGCTTCTGCTAACTATCTTATTCCCTGCATGCTGCCTATTTCAGATTCCAAAGAGAAAACAACTGATTTAGCATGATCATGTTTTCAGGACAGGATACATCATGGGTTGCTTGTATCCTGTAGGTTAACAACCACTGAATAAGTATCCTCTCTGGTCCTACGGCTCTGGGTGGGTCAGCCACCATGATTGACATGGTTAATATAAATGTGATATTTAAGGAAATGGTGAAATATCCAAGTATTATTGCCTAGCTCAGGGATTGACAAACTTTCTGAAAAAAATGGATAGTAAATTCCTTTTTTAATTTATTTTTATTTCAGAATATTACAAGGGTACAAATGTTTTGGTTACATGGATTGATTTTGTACTGCTTGACTCAAAGATATAACTGTGCCCATCACCCAGATACTGTACATTGTACCTGTTAGGTATGATTTCGCCCATCCCCTCCACCTCCCTCCCACCCGCACGATTTCCACTGAGTTTTATTTCCATCTGTGTACATAAGTGATGATCGGTTAGTTCCAATTTAATAGTGAGTACATATTATGTTTGTTTTTTTCATTCTTGTGATACTGCACTTAAGATGATCTCCAGTTTCATCCAGATTGTTGCAAAAGGTATTAATTCATTTTTTATGGATGAGTAGTACTCTATGGTGTACATATACCACATTTTATTAATCCACTCATGAATTGATGGGCACTTGGGTTGATTCCACATCTTTGTTATTGTGAATTGTGGGGCAATAAAAATTTGAGTACAAGTGTCTTTTAGATAAAATAACTTTTTTCCTTTGGGTAAATACCCAGTAGTGGGATTGCTGGATCAAAAAAGGTAGGTCTACTTTTAGTTTTTTGAGGAATCTTCACACTATTTTCCACAGAGGTTGCACTAGTCTGCAGTCCCACCAACAGTGTATAATTGTTCCTTTCTCTCCACATCCATGCTAGCATCTATTGTTTTGGAACTTTTTGATAAAAGCCATTGTCACTGGAGATAGGTGATACCTCATTGGGGTTTGATTTGCATTTCCCTGATGATTAGTGACATTGAGCATTTTTTCATATATTTATTGGCCATCTGTCTAGCTTCTTTTGAAAAGCTTCTGTTCATGTCTTTTGCCTACTTTTTAATGGGGTTGTTTGATTTTTTTTCTTGCTGATTTGCTTCAGTTCTTCTACGATTCTGGTCATTATCCCTTTATCAGATGTATAGCATGCAGATATTTTCTCCCATTCTATAGGTTGACTATTTGCTCTGTTGATTGCTTCCTTGGCTGTGCAGAAGCTTTTTAATTTAATCAAGTCCCATTTATTTATTTTTGTTGTTGTTGTGATTGCCCTTAGGGTCTCCTTCATAAATTCTTTATCTAGGCCAATATCTAGAAGAGTTTTTCCTAAATTTTCTTCTAAAATTCTTATGGTTTGATGTCTTACATGTAAGCCTGTTATCCATCTTTAATTAATTTTAGTGAGTGGTGAGAGATATGGATCCTGTTTCAATCTCCTGCATGTGGCAATCCAATTACCCAGCACCATTTATTCAATAGGGATTCTTTTCCTCAGTATATGTTGCTGTCTACTTTGTCAAAGATTGGATGAAAATATGTGGATGGTTTTATATGTGGGTTCTCTGTTCTGTTCCATTGGTCTATGACTCTATTTTTGTGCCAGTACCATGTTGTTTTGCTTACTATATCTTTGTAGTATAGCTTAAAGTCTGGTAAAGTGATGCCTCCAGATTTGTTCCTTTCACTTAAGGTTGTATTGGCTATTCGGGCTGTTGTCTGGTTCCAAACGAAGCACGAAATTAGTTTTTCTAGATCTATGAAAAATGACATGGTTATTTTGATGAGGATTGCATTGAATCTGTAAATCACTTTGGATAGTATGGATGATGTTGATTCTGCTGATCCATGAGCATGATATGTTTTCCCATTTGCTTACATCATCTGCAATTTCATTGCTCACTGATTCATAGTCCTCTTTATAGAGATCTTTCAACTCCTTGGTTAAATGTATTCTTAGGTATTTTATTTTCCTTATACCTATTATGAAAGATACTGAGTTTTTGATTTTATTCTCAGGTTGACTATTGGTGTCTAGGAATGCTACTGATTTATTTACATTGATTTTGTAGCCTGAGAATTTGCTGAATTTATTTATTAATTCCAGGAGTCTCTTGGTGGAATATTTGGGGTTTTCTAAATATAAGATCATATCATCAGCAAAGAGCAATAGTTTGAACCTCTCTTTCCTTATTTGCATATCCTTAATTTCCTTCTCTTGCCTGATTGCTCTGGCTACAACTTCTAGCACTATGTGGAGTAGAAGTGGTGACAGTGGGCATCCTTGTCTTGTTCCAGTTCTGAGTGGGAATGCATTCAAATTTTCCCTATTCAGTATGATACTGGCCAAGGGCTTGTCATATATGGCTTTTATAATTTTGAGATATGTTCCATCTATCCCTATGTTGTTAAGAATTTTTATCATAAAGGGTGCTGAATTTTTTCAAATGCTTTTTCTGCATCTACTGAGATGATCATATGATCTTTGTCATTGCTTCTGTTTGTGTGGTGAATCACATTTATCAATTTACATATGTTGAACCATTCTGGCATCCCTGGGATGAAGCTCACTTGGTCGTGGTGGATTATTTTTTGATGTGCCACTGAATTTGATTTGCTTGGAATTTATGGAGGATTTTTGCATCTATATTCATAAGAGATATTGATCTGTAGTTTTCTTTTTTTGTTGTGTCCTTTCCTAGCTTTGATATCAAGGTGATACTGGCTTCACAGAATGAGTTGGGGAGCATTTCTTCCTTCTCAATATTATGAAATAATTCCTGCAGTATGGTACCAATTTTTCTTTGTAAGTCTGATAAAATTCAGATGTGAAATCATTTGTTCTGGGACTTGTTTTTGTAGGAAGATTTTTTATTGCTGCTTCAATTTCATTGCTCATAATTGGTTTGTTCAGGATTTGATTTCTTCCTGATTGAGCCTTGGAAGGTCGTGTGTTTCCATGAATTTATCCATTTGCTTAATGTTTTTGAGTTTATATGCATAGTGATTTTTATAGTATTCACAGATGATATTTTGTATTTCTGTGGTATCAGTTGTAATATGTCCTTTTTCATTTCTGATTGAGCTTATTTGGGTCTTTCTTCTCTGTTTTTGATTAATCTAGTGCGATGTCTATCGATTTTGTATATCTTTTCCAAGAAGCAACACTTTGTTTCATTAATGTTCTGTATTATTTTTTGCTTTTCAGTTTCATTTAATTCTGCTCTGACCTTAGTTATTTCTTTTCTTCTGCTGGGTTTGGGATTGGTTTGCTCTTCCTTTTCTAGTTCTTTGAGATAATTCATTACGTTATTGATTTGTGATCTTCAGTCTTTTTGATGTAGGAATTTAAGGATATGAATTTTCCCCCAGGACTGTTTTTGCTAAATGCCACAGATTTGATAACTTGTGTCCCTTTTGTCATTTAGTTTGAGGAATCTTTTGATTTTCATCTTAATTTCCTCCTTGACCCAATAATCATTCAGCAATACATTGTTTAATTTACATGACTTTGTATAGAATTGAGTGTCTCTGTTAGAGTTGATTTCTAATTTTATTCCACTGTGATCTGAGAACATATATCATGTAATTTACATTTTTTTTAATTTGTTGAGATATGTTTTGTGACCTAAGATGTGATCAGTCCCAGAGAATGTTCCATGTGCTGATGAGAAGAATGTATATTCAGCAGTTTTGGGGTAGAGTGTTCTGTAGATGCCTGTTAGGCCCATTTGCTCTAGAGTCCCATTTAAGTCCAGTGCTTCTTTTTTTTTTTTTATTTCAGCATATTATGGGGGTACAGATGTTTAGGTTATGTATGTTGCGCTTGCCCCCCTCCCCCTCCCCAAGTCCGAGTTTCAAGTATGTCCATCCTTCGGGTGGTGCACATTGCACTCTTTGTGTATGCATATACCCGTCCCCTCCCTCCCCCTCCTCCCTTCCCCCTGCCCGACATCCAATAGATGTTATTCTTATATGTCATTTATGTGTTGATCAGTTAATACCAATTTGATGGTTTCTTTATTTTATGCTTGGAGGATCTGTCCAGTTCTGTCAGTGGGGTGTTGAAATCCCCAGCAATTATGATTTTACTGTTTATTACTTTTTTTAGATCTAGTAAAGTTTGCTTTATGAACATGGCCATACCTGTGTTAGGTGCATAAGTAATTAGGATTGTTATGTCTTCTTGATGAATTATTCCATTTAACATTATATAATGACCATCTTTGTCTTTCTTTACTATTGTTGATCTGAAGTCTATGTCAACTGATATAAAAATGGCTACGCCTTCTTTATTTTGATTTCCATTTGCATGGAATAGTTTCTTTTATTCCTTCACTTTGAGTCTAAATGAGTCCTTCTGGGTTGATGTGCTTCCTTGAGATAGCAGATACTTGGCTTGTATTTTATTATCCCTTCAGCCAGCCTATGTCACTTGAGTGACAATTAAAGCCATTCATGTTTATTGAAAGAATTGATAAATGGGATGAATTTCTGTGCATCCTGTTGGGTAGAACTTTATTGCTTTGTTTTATCTCTAGAGCCATTATTTTATATGGGCTCTGAACTTTAACTTTTGGGTGATTTTACACTGGTGGTTTTCTATTGTGCTGAGCAATGTATAATGCAATTCTGAGTACTTCCTGCAGGCCAGGCCTAATCTTGACAAATTCCCTCAGTGTTTGCTTATCTGAAAAAGACTTTATTTCTCCCTCATATAAGAAACTTAATTTTGAAGGATACAAAATCATAGGCTGGCCCCAATCCCTTCTGGCTTGTAAGGTTTCAGTTGAGAAGTCTGCAGTTAGCCTGATGGGTTTTCCTATGTAAATTACCTGATGCTTTCACCTCACAGCTCACAGGAATTACTCCTTCCTGTTAACCTTGGCTAGTCTGATGACTATGTGTTGTGGTGATTGCCTCTTTGCAGTGAATCTCCCAGGTATTTGTTGAGCTTCTTGTACCTGGATATGAAAATTTCTAGCAAGACCAGGAAAGTTTTCGTCAATTATTCCCTCAGATAGGTTTTCCAACTCTTGTGTGTTTTCTTCTTCACCCTCAGGGATGCCTATAATTCTTATGTTTGGCCTCTTTACACAATCCCATAGTTCTTGTAGGCCTTGTTTCTTCCTCTTAATTCTCTGTTATTTATACTTGACTGATGTGTTTAATTAAAAGGCATTGTCATCAAGGTCTGAGATTCTTTCTTCTGCCTGGAATAGTCTATTCTTAAAACTTTCCACTGTGTTTTGTAATTCCTTGAATAACTTTTTCATTTCCAGAGGTTCCATTTGATTATTTTAAATAATTTACTTTCTTTAGTAAATTTTTCATTTGTTTCCTGAATTTTTTGTGGTTTCTTTGTGTTGGTTTTCCATTTTCTCTTGTGTTTTGTTGAGCTTATTTACACTCTATATTTGAAATTCTTTATCTATCATTTCAATATTCTGATTTTTATTGGTTTTCATTGCTAAAGAGGTGGTGTTCCCTTTTGGGGGTGACCAATCACTCTGATTCTTCATACTTCTGGAGTTTTTCCACTGATTCCTTCTCATCTGGAATAGCTGTTTCTTCTTATTTTGGGATTTTTTTGTGTTTAGATAGGGCTTTTTTCCCTCATCTCATTCATAGGGTGTGTTTGTAGCATATGTGGGGTAAGAATCTTTGGCTTTGTTTGTGGGTGTTTTGATGACAATCTAGGTTCTGGATGGATACCTTGGTTACAGATATCCTTGGTGCAGTGATTTTCTCAGTTGCTAGTTGTTTGTAGGCAGTAGGAGTAGTGAGCTATGTGAGTGGTAGATTCCTTGCCTCTTTTTGATGAGGGAGGATGGAGGTCTTTGAAATCCTTTCTCTTTCCCCAGCCCTGTGGTCTTCTTAACAGTGTGAGTTGTAATGGAATGACCAGTTTAATCTCTGAGGCAGTAGATGGTACTCGTGAGTGAGAATCAACCATATCCTGTATGATTGAGTCAGTCAATGCTGTAAAGGGTGTGCAAATTGACCTCCCCATCAGTAGGTGGCACTTGCTGGAAGGAACAAGCTGCAATGTTGTTTTTGGGTCCTGTGACAGGCTCTAGTCCCTCAGGAGAAGCACTTGAATGCCCTAGGTGGTGGGTGGGGCCCTGGAACTTCAGGCAAGTCCTTATTCTCTGCCCCTGCAGAGGTGGGTGGGGAAGTGCAGTGTAGCTGGGCAGGACTGGGTTGGGTGAGCTTGCCCTCAGGCTCCATAAAAGCCAGCAAGGTATCTATTTCAGCAGCAGTCAAAGGTCTGTTCCCAACTTCTGGGCAAAACTGCTAGGGAGGGGCTGAAGTGGCCCCACCCAACCAGCAAGTCTGCTTGTGGAGGCGGGGCCATCTGAGATTCACACCCTAGCAGTCTGGAATGGGCCTCACTCCTCTTTGCCCCTCCCTGCTTCATGGTTTCTTCCCAGAATCTGCCAGCAGATAGGAGCTCAAGTCTTCCCACCTCCCCAACAACTGTGATGTGGACTGGGAGGTTCCCTACCCAGGATCCCAGCCAGAGCTGAGAATGTAGCCCTCCTGTGGAGGGAGGGGTGCTCCACAAGCATGCTGCAGCTAGGATCCACACTGCACTCTCCCCCCTGATCTGCCCATGGGGGCTTCCTTGCCTCCCAATACTAATTCACAAATCTCCCCTCCTTGCCCCTGAGCAACATAATTGAGACCTGGGAGTATGGGATCTGGCCTGCCAGTCTGTCCCTGTGTCTATGAAGATCAATCCCTGACCATGCCAGGGAGAAGCATGCTAGTCCCAAGTTGCGCACAGGGTGCCCAAGCAGGTTTGATGTCCCCCCGCCTCAAGGCATGTCCTTCCCTGATGGAGTCACCAGGCAAGCAGCACCAGGGAAGGCCTACAGGTAGGGAGCTCATGGTCTGAGCACCCCTCAGTCCACTGCAGGACTCCAAGAAGAAAAGTCTGAGCCCCACTCTGTGGAAGCCTCGGTGTGGTGGCTCAATTGTCTGTCTTGGTAGATGTGCGTGGAGAAGGGGGCGAGGGAAAAAGAGCCTGGATGGAGGAAAGCTAGCACTCTGGTCATGGCTTTCCCTCACTCCAGGAGGCTGCCTGCCAAGTATGTACAGGCACTGGAGTGATGTAGAACACCTGGGACCCACTGGACCCCTGTGGCTCCTACAGTCTGGGGCCAGAGTTGAGAAATGTCTGTGTGGGAGCAAACAAGACAAAACCTAGGGAGTTGAAGCCCCCTGGGGAAGACAAAGGCTCATGGTCAATAGAGAAGCAATATGGCACCTGCTGTCCTGGCTTGGGTGTGTGGAGACAGGAGGCACCCCAGGTATGCTGGGAGCCTGGTGCCCTATCCACAAGAAGCTCCCAGCTCACTGGTGGCAACAGCCTCTGGGCTCGTGTGGGCAGAAATTCTCTCCAGCAGCTCAGGAACCTGCCAACTGTCAAAGATGCAAGGGAGGAAAAAACAAACTGCTCCACCTACCCTTCTCACTGGATTCCCAGCCTCTTGGGGGTTTATCTCTGCCCATACCTTTCTCCTTCCTGTTCTGATCGGCACCTTCTTCCCATGGAGTCTCCTGAAGGTTCTGGCACTCTTCCCTCAGACATCTGATCTCTGTTTGTTTTTTCCTTTTTCATCTAAAACTTCTCCTTCTTACTGAGATACTCTGGCAGTTGGTGTCTCTGGTCAGCCATCTTGCTCTGAGCCCCCAGATAGTAATTTCTTCAGGCTTTATGGACAAAGAGGCAATATTTAGGATAGTTATATGACAACTCATATAACTTATGTAAGTTATATATGTAACAACTTACATAATTTATATAACAATTTATACTTCCTAGAGTACTTATATAGAAACCACTTAAAAATGGAAAAACCATTCTTACCTTGCAGGTTACAGGCAATAAAAGCAAATAGGCAAAAGGCTGAATTTGGCCCATGGGTTGTCATTTGCCAAACTCTTGTCTATCTTAAGATGTGGTATTAGAAAATACATATAGTTCTCAATATATAAATTGGGAGTTATTCTTAGAGAGGTGATAGGCAGCCTTATAGGGCTCTACTACTCACAGGCTCTACACTCATCTTCTGTACTTGAGTTATATCTCCTACCAAATGCAACTGTCTTTGGGCTCTCCCAGAAGCTGACCCAAGACAAGGATTTGAGTGCAAGTAGTTTATCTGAGAGATGATACCAGCACACACTGGTAGGAAAGTATGGAAGTAATTAAAGAAGAAAGGTAGCTATTAAAGGGTATGTTATTATGCTAGTTGTGACTGTGGGGACCTAGAATTTAGTCCCACTGGGAACTCTGGGAATCAGTGTAGAACTCACACTTCAGAGTCCTCTCACTCTGGGTGCAGTAGCTGGGGTATTTATTCACCAACTCCCATTGGTTGTTGGTTGGGTTGGGAGGGGGCTCCCAATATCATTTCTGTAACACTTCCAGCCTGCTTATTAAGTAATTAGGCAAAAGAAGCTTCAACTACCAGAGAAAAATCTTCAAGGTAAGGCAGTTGAAAATTAAGGCATTCCAAAATCAAGAGCTTCAGCTACATAGATTTGTAAGATCCTCATAGGAACTACACAAAAAGAATATAGTGAACTAGCCTGGTCTTCGGTAAAACATCTTCTCATTTTCTACCTATTCACCCAATCCTATATTTGGTCTTGATGCCAAAAAGCATTGTCCTGGGACTTGCATAGAATATCATCATCATAAACTGCCTGCTCAGCAAAGAATGGGCTCTTTCACTTACTTGCTGAGTGATTTTTGTTGTTGTTGTTCCAGGTTTATATTAAGTTTCTCTAGAGAAACAGAACCAATAGTTAATTGGTGGGTGGATAGACAGATGGATGGATGGATGGGTAGATAGACAGATATGAAGAGATTATTATGAGAATTAAATCACATGATTATGGAGGCTTGGAAGTCCTACTATATGTCTTCTGAAAGCTGGAGAACCTCGGAAGTTAGTGGTATAATTTAGTCTGAGTCCAAATGCCTGAGAACCAAGGGAATCAATGTGCTAAGTCTCAATCCCAGGCCAAAAGCCTAAGAACCTGGGGGCTGCTAGTATACTCCCCTGAGTCTGAATGCCCAAAAACTGGAGTTCTGATGTTCAGGGGCAGGAACAGATGAATGTCCCAGCTCCAGAGGAAAGAGCTGATTCACCTTTTCTCCACCTTTTTGTTCTATCCAGGTCCTCACGGATTGCATAATGTCCACTGACATTGGTAAGAGCAGATCTTCCCTACTCAGTCCACTAATGCAAATGCCAATTTCTTCTGAAAACACATTAAACAGATTAAAGATTAAATATAATGCTTTATCGGCTTTCTGGGTATCCCTTAACCAAGTCAAATAGAGATATAAAATTGACAATCACATAGTTTTTGCTTTCTTTTTATGTCTTTCAACTTGACTAATAGCACCTGAGAAATTATATGGCCTTTTTTGAGATTGCAATGTGATATTAAAAACCATGTGTACAGATCTGACACATTGTTGTCACTCAAGAAATGCTATTCTGCTTTCATCTTCTCCATCCACTTATCCTACACCAGTGGCCCCAATCTTTTTGGCACCAGGGAGCAGTTTTATGCAAGACAATTTTTCCGTAGACCAGGCAGTGGCGGGGGATGGTTTCAGGATGATTCAAGCTCATTATGTTTAATTGTGCAGTCAACTCTCTCTGCTAATGATAATTTGTATTTGCAGTTGATCCTCAGCACTAGCATCACTGCCTCAGCTCCACCTCAGATCATTGAGCATTAGATTGTCTTAAGGAGCACACAACCTAGATCCCCCACATGTGCAGTTTACAGTAGGGTTCATACTCCTATGAGAATCTAATGCTGCCGCCAATCTGACAGGAAATGGAGCTTATGTGGTGATGCGAGTGATGGGCAGTGGCTGTAAATACAAATGAGGCTTCACTCACTTGCCCACTGCTCACCTCCTATTGTGTGGCCGAGTTCCTAACAGGCCACGGACCAGTGCCGGTCCACAGCCCAGGGATTGGGGACTGCAGTCATAGAAAATTTCTATTGTTGTCCTTTCTGTGTGTTATTAGGAATTCTTTGGTGAACCAGAAACTAAAAATCTTACACTGATGATAATATGGTAGCCACTCAACATCTATCCTGTCTGTTCTCACTAACTTTATCCAACCCAATGTGAATGGAGCATCTCAGACATAAAATCAACTGCTTCATCGGTCACTCTGGAAAATTCTAACCTGAAGCTTTTTTGAGAAAGGAGACATTACCTCAGAACTTCCACATGTAGCTATAATGGAGTTTCTGTTTATAAGAACAGATATTTTCACCAGATATTGGAAAAATGCTAAAGCTGGATTCCAGTGCAATAAGGGTAACATGAGCCATTGGCTCATGGTAGTATGAGAAATATAGCTGAATTAGACAAAGACTCCACAAGGAATTGTGGCCAAAATAAATGATCAGTAAAAAAGAAGAAGAAGATAAAGAAACAACAGATTATACCATTTTACTTCTTGCCAATGTCTTCAAAAAGTAAATTTTAAAATCTCAAATGAATATCTTAAATTCCAAATAATCATTGAGGAATTAGAAAAGCTTCATCTCCTCATTGATTAAATGGATGAATAGATGGATCGATGAGTGAGTAGTCAAGGTTTTTTATTAATCTCCTATGTATCAATCAATGGAACAGTAACTGAGGAGGGCTTCAGAAAGTTTGGAGGATAGGCTTCTGAGAAAGCAATGAAGGATAAGTAATTACAGGTGACGTTTGAGGAGAGGCTATTTTTGATTGAAAGAAAAGTACAGAGAAAAGCAGAGAGAACTAAAAGAATTGCAGCTTCATTTCCCATATGAAAAACAACTGTCTCCTCACTGGCACATTTCAATAGAAAGAAGCAAAAGTTTTATTCAAATAAAAATCAGAATACTAAAAAGAAGTCCATAAAATTAGTTTCTAATAGTTTCTAATAGACAAAATTTTATTATTTATTAATGTATTACTCTATTTCTCTGCAAAGAAATATTTATATTAGATTAAAATAATGAGCATATACTTGATTTTAATTAGCATAATTTTATGCAATCCAAATAAATTTTTAGTTTCCACATTTACATATCATTCTTGTCCATATTCTTATCCATATATATTCACATTCATATAATTATTATCGTAGTGTGGATACTACTTAATATTCCTTTCAGCATTATTTTGTAAATAAGTTTTACGATTATCTTTATACTTATTGTGTATAACTATTCTTAACATACCATTGAATGGATAAGCCATTATTTGTTTTAGTCATTCAAATGTTTCAACATTTTTGCTATTATATATAATGCTACAAAGAATATCTTCATTCATATCGCCTCTTAAATTTTTTTCATTAGATTTAATTCTTATGGGTAACATTACTACTTCAAAGGATATTATCTTTCTTATGTTTTTTGATATATATTGCCAATTGCAATCATTAAATAATTGCTAGTTGCACACCAACCAGTACTATATTAGTGTATTAATTTCACCAAGCCCTGACTGCATTGGGTGCTACTATATTCTTATTTTTTTAACTGTTGAATAATTTGTGAGGTATATAAATAATCTGAAAAAATTTAACTTTGATGAACTAGTCCACTACTATTAATCAAACTGATGTGGGATTTTGCTCATGTGGGAGTAACTCATTTGACAAATACTTCTTGAGCGCTGTCATTGCTCTCACTCAATACAGCAAAAGCAGCAGGAAACAGAAGTCCAAGAGGAGAGAGGTAATGAGGGTTCTGAACACACAAGGCCTTCAGGGCCCTGGCTAGGATTTTGCCTTTAATTCTAAATGCTGTGGGGAGCCACTGTATGAGAAATAAGCAATTTCATTTGATGCCTGCCCTTTGAGAGCTTTTAAAAAATCTTAATAAAGAGATTAGAATCAGGGACTGCTTCCCATCCCCCAAAAACTTATCCCTAGCCCCCTCCCCACCATTGTGTAGAAACCAGAATACCATGACCAGGTTTCTGAAGTCCTGCTCTTTATCTCTCAGTGAGAAAGGAAGAGGGAGGGCACTGAGGGCCCCTGTACCAGGAACAGTGTTCGGTGCTCCGTGCATCTGATCTCATTTTATCCCAACAACAATCCTGCAATGCCAGGTTCCATTTTTACAGATGAGGAAACTGAGATTCAGTGTGCTCACTTTGGGAAGACCTTCATTTGTCTTCCTTACAAAGAGAGAAAAAGTTAGAAGCCAGAGTGTCCCGAAGGAGCCTTGACAAAATTGGAACCATTTTTACCATCTTTCATATTTAAATTCCCTATGTACACTTGTCGTTTTTGTTCTATGAACTGAGGCACCCCGTGCTTCACAAAATTGATCCATCGGTTAGATTAGTCCCCACTTATTTCCTTTGCCCCACTCATGTGCATTTATTTGGAACTTCCAAAGGTGGGTTGGATCCCAGATTAGTAAATCCCCTGACCAAGGAATATGCAATTGGAAATCCAAATCTATAATGTGTTCTATGATTTTGAATGTATCTACTCTCTCCCTGGGTCTCAACTTCTCAAGTGTGCAGTGAGGGGATGAGGAGATAGACCAGGGATCTCAGGGGATCACTTCTGCTTTAATGATCTACAACAAAACTTTCCCAGCAGACAGCACAACCAGGAAGAGCCAAGGCTGAGAGCTATTTCTCCCCAGAAATGTGATTCTACAGTCTCAGATTCCTGGAACAACTGAAGAGTGTGGTAATAGAATCCATGGAAAGAGACTTTATGTGGCTAATATCCCAAAGCTTTCTAAGTGCAGTAATAAACAGAG
>NW_012147886.1:766131-775640 GCF_000956105.1 Propithecus coquereli | reverse complement strand
TAAGCCGGTCATACTTCCTTATCTCTGCCATCTCATCATTCCCTCACTCCTGAAATAAATCCTTAAAAATTTTTATCTAATTTCTGCTGAATTCACCAACAGATATGAAACTTAATACTTTACTGTTTTACTACTCATCTCATGCTATTTTCTGCAACCACTCCCACTATTACGGTGAAATATGCTGCCTTAGTCCTGCTGGAGCAAGGCAAGAACAATTTATTCTTTGGCTGTGCAACTGTTCTTCAAGGAGGTGTAATGAGACTCACACATCTTTTTTTTTTTAAATTGGAACTAATTGATCAACATCTATGTGCACATATGGAAATAACATTCATCCGAAATCCAGCAGGTGGCGGGGGCGTGGAGGGAATGGGTAAATTTACCCACCCCCCTAATGGGTACAATGTGCACTATCTGGGTCATGGGTACTTACAACTTTGAATCAAATGGTACTAAGGTAATTTATGTAACCAAAACATGTGTGCCCTCATAATATTCTGAAATTTAAAAATGTATATATTAATAAAAAAATGACAAAAAAACAAGATGGATTGATGGATGAATAGGTGAATAGATAGGTGATAAAGCAAGTCTAGTAAAATGTTAATGGCACAGTCTAGGTGGTGAGTATGTGGGTGTTCACTGCAAAATTCTTTCAACTTTGCTGTACATAGCAAGTCTTCTTTTCCCCATGTTAGGTATGCACAATTTCTTCCCCATTTCCTATGTGCTCATAAATGTCAGATCCTGCCTCATCTTGATTATGCTTCTCAAAGTGGTGACACCTGATCAATGCACACCTTACAATAAGACACCCTACACTTAAAACAACACCTCCAATGGGTTTATCCCAGAGAAAATGATTGGAATTATCACTTCTCTTAATCTGCATATTTCACTTCTGTTAGTTTTGCCTAAGCATAATTTAATTATTTTCAGCAACTGTGGTACACATTTGGCTTATATTTAGTTCTCTGGCCAAATTGTGAACATTGTTCTCCCTCCAAAGCACAAGCAGGAATGTATTGAGAATCTAAGCACTCATGGTTGTTCAAGTTTGTGTACAGGACAGAACTCTTCACAAAATTATAAAAGTCAACCTAGATTGTATTTTGGAAACTCCCTTCCTTTCTCCTGCTCTTGCACCTTCCATAGTCTTCACCCAAAAATATTAATACCTGCAAGGTTTGCCTGCCCAGGGTCAGATCCCAGCTCTGACTTTTGCCAGCTCTGTGGGTTTCAGAAACTTAATGTCTTTTTTGTCATATGTAAAATAATAATACTACCTCCCTCATTGTTGAGCACCTCTCATGTTGTCATGAGAATTTAAGGATTTAATATTTCTTAGGCACTTAGGACAGTGCCTGGCACATATTGAGTGCTGGCCAACACTATAACCCTAGCACAATACTGGGGACAATCAGGTCTAGGGGTTGGGACACCAGGGATACAGTAATTACCCAGGTCCAGTAACATATGTCACCTTAGATTTGTCACAACCTCTTTGAGACCTTCAATTTCTGTATCTATAAAACGGGGAAATCAAAGGACTAAAGTCCTTTCCAGCTCTTTCATTTTTCAAACTACAATTGTCTGCAAGTTTTTGACCCTCTGGCTCCTGCCCTGAATGGAGCAAGCATCCTCGGCTTGAATGGTAGGTGGTAAAAGCTGATGACATAATTCTTCTTACAGATAATGCTACTATCATCCAAACAAATAAAAGAATAAAGACAAAATGTTTCATAATTATAGGAGGCAAATTTAGAAAGGCTTCTGAAAACAGTGGCACCTTCTCAGAGCCCCTTATGTCACACCACATAGGGAGGCTTCCCATTCCACATGTTGCCGTAATTGGTAACATGATAGAAGCATTATTTTAAAAAGCCTGGGCAGACAGGGATGAAAGATCATGCTATTTTGAGGGCTGAACTGGGGAAAGGAATCAATTTTTCATGGAAATACTTGGCTTTGCATGGGCCTTTGAAAACCCACACAGTAAATGCAGTGGAAAAGGCAATGCACCACGGCAGAAGGCCAGAGGTCTGGAGCTACCTCAATTACAAAACCAACACAGCACTTAATTGTGGCCATGTGTCTGAAGTAGCCAGAGATACAGTCTCTTGATCAGTCCAATGGGATGATAATGCTCTCACTTGTCTTCCTAACAGGACTACAAGAGATCATGGATATAAAGGTATTTTGAAAGCAGGTAAGTTCATTTCAATTGCAATGTCATTAGTAGAGGCTCCTGATCCTCCATGGCCAGAGTCTGTCCTGTAACATCCCCAACAATTTAGTTCCCAAAGCTATATACAAAAGTTCAGCCACTCTAGAAGGTGACAGTGCAAAACCACGTTCTTCCCCTACTCAGTGACCTGGAACGCCTTCTTCGACATCTGCAGATCTTTATGGTAATGTTCACTATCACTAAATGTGTGACTAATAATACCTTTTATGATATGACCATTTTATCTCCTCAGCCTCATCTTTGACATGCCCTACTTTAAACTCTAAGATCTAGTTGACTGATCTTTCAGTTTCTTGAACATTCACATTTCCTCTCACTTTATATTGCCCTTTCTACCTGGCTGGCTTCTACTTATCCTTCAGGTCTCAGGTTTTTGTCTTTTTAATGTCTCCCCGACCCCATCAAATTAGGAAGATTCTCTAGGCTACATGTTACTAAAGTGCCCTGTACGTCTCCACCAGGTTTTCAGCACAGTCTATTGGAATTGCTTGCTTAATTTGTTGTTCTCTGCCCTGGACTATGAGAAGCTTTCTGAGAGCAGAAGCCAGCTATATCTCTTTAATTTTTAGTATCCTCAGTGCTTAGCAAAATAACTCACAAATATTGACACTCAGTAAATATGAATTACTTACATATTAAAGATAAATGACATCTTTTATTATTGACATTCTAGAAAGCTCTTCTCCTTTCTCCGCAAACCCTTCTCTCTTTCCTTTTTGCTTCTTTATACAGTCTCATAGTTCTTTTCCTTACTTCTAGGGCCCATCACTGGCTCGAAGAACCTGTGCATTTCGTCTCTTCTTAGAATAGTTAACTCAAATATCCCTTCCTCCAGGAAGGTACTCTGACCTGCTTCTATGGCATCTCATCCATCTTGCAACTTGTTTATATGTCTAACATAGCAATTACTACAGCAGTTTATTTACTTGTTTACATGTCTGTCTCCATAACTAAACTCTGAGACCTATGAGCAGGAATCTGTTGTGTTCGTCTTTGTTTTCCTTCACCCAGAAGTGTCTGAAAAATGGTAGCAAATTAATGGATATTGAATAAATGTTAATGAACCCTTTCTTTTTTCAGATGAAAGCACCAAGTATCTACACAGAAGAGACCTTTCTGATCCAGGAAAAGAACTAAAAGTAACTTACCCTCACTGATTCATTCAGTCAACAAATATTTATTGAGTTTATTCATTCCAGGTGATAGAGTCTCAGTGGAAAACAAAAGCCATTCTATAATAAATTTTAAACAGATAGCCTATTACCTCTAATGGTATTTTCATTTGCTTGTCTTCCTAAACTTAACTATCACTGTTGTTTTAAAAGATTTCATGGAAATAAGTATTATTTAATTTTGCCAAAGAGTAATTTAAATTCCGCAAAGCATAGGTGTTTATAGTAAAAGCTTTTTAGCTGAAATTAATGATAACTGTGATATTAATAGGCTACATTTTAGTGTTATTTTCTTGACTGAACACTGCCATCTGGCAAAATATTGCATTTATTGGAATAAACTCTATGGCCATCAAGAAAGACTCCATTGTAAATTACAAGGAGGACTGAAATGAGAATAAGGGAAACCCCCAGAGCAGGAGTCTCTCTGCTTCTTTTCATGGGAAGAGCTCTGTCGATGGCATTGCTCCCATCCTCCTTAGCTCAAGCTGCTGATGAAGGCTCATCACACATGCTTTCTGCTTTAATATCAAGTAATCAATTACCCCTAAGACCACAAGTAAATTAGAAAATAATGTAACATTGAATTGGAAAAAACCATTACTCTCTTTATAAGAATCAAAGCAACAATACGAAGTATCAGTTTGCCTAGAAATTGATTTCAGATTAGTCACAAATCTTGCTTGAATTTGCCAAACTCAGATTACAGTTTGAATTTCTGAAAAGAAAAAGAATAAAATTTTAGGACCCATTCCTGTAATTTTCTTAACTAACATATCTCATAATTAAGTCACCTCACCAGAAATCGTAGTATACCTGGGTCACTTTTTTTCTGGACACAGGAAGAAGAGGAATGGACAAAATAATGTAGTCACTGGAATTAAACAGCATCACATACGTGTTTAAAATCCTGTCTCAGTCACCTACCAAGTGTGTGACTTTGACAACTTACTTGATTTCTCTGGGCCTTGTGTTCCACATTTGAAAAAGATAGAAATCATTCTCTTCTCAATTAAAGAAAGTCAATGTGAGATAATCCAAGTTGAAAAATAGGCCTGTATATTTTGAAAAACTCTGTTATATAATGCACTTTAAATGAATATTGGTTCCTTCCATCCCTCACCCCAGACCCCATGTAACTCATTGATTACTTCTCTGAAACTCAATTCCCTTATCTGTAAAATGGAGGCAATAATAGAAGGTATGTCAAAGGAATATTGGGAAAATGCCATGAAGTAACCCACGTAGGGGATTTAATATTGACTAACATAGTAAGTATTAATACTAAATAATATTAGCTGTCATGATGATGTAAGACATTATTATTAATGTTTCTGATTTTTATCAATTTTGTCTGCCTTCTAAAATATAAACAAAAGTGTCATTGGGAATGTGGAGAAATGGTTCATAATCTCTAAGGATCTTCCTAGTGCCAAAACTCAAAGAGACCATGAATCCACCATCATTTAAATGGTTGTTTATGGCCATAGCCTCGGCTGGTGCTTAAGAGGCTGCCTCCCATAATTCAACTTATTAAACATTTTTTTTGTCTTCTAGCACTCTATTTGTAACTGGGCATAAAGAAAAGAGGAAACGAGATTCCTTCCCTCAAGGAACTCACATTATAGAAAGAAAGAAATACATTGAAACACAATAAAAATTTTACCTTTGTATCACTTAGGAAAAACAAATAGATCCCTACTGAAAATTGTAAAAGTTTCCACAATCCCAGGAAAATACTGATTTTTCCATAGCCAAGATTACAGGTAACTGCCATCACTACTTTTAAATATGTTCCCTTGATCAACAACAATTCTTCTCAATGAACCTACTTCTACAAGCCAACCAATCAATGACAATCTCTTGTTTTTGGAAAATAACTTATCAGGAACTGTTTCACTTTAAGAAACACACCTTTGAATGTCAATCAAACAACAGTACTCTCCCCAAATAACCTCCTTTTGCGATGCCAGAACTTAGATCCCTAAAAATGCACCAGCCACTGAACTACACACTTCCCCAACACCCTATGGGATATCTGTTGCTTGTTCTGTTTGGGGACATTGTGTCTCAGCAGCATAACTCTCTTTAATTGGAAGCAATAAATTCAGCTCCATCTTTTAATCTAAGATCGTGAGTGATGGCTTCATGATTCTGTGACACTAGTACAAATTTTGTATCAAATTAATTCCAGATTAAGATTAAAATGTGTGAGTTTATGAGTCTGTGTACATATAATCATAATAGATACTGGCCTAGGCAAGGAATTTATGAAGAACACCCAAAAGGCAATCACAGCAACAACAAAAATAAATAAATTGGACCTGATTAAATTAAAAAGTTTCTGCATAGCTAAGGAAACAATCAATAGCAATAGACTAGGAGAAAAATATTTTCATTCTATACATCCAATAAAGGCTTAATAACCAGACTGTACAAAGGACTCGAGCAAATCAGCAAGAAAATATCAAGCACTCCATTAAAAAGTTGGCAAAAGATATGAACAGCAGCTTTCAAAAGATAGACAAATGGCCAATAAACATATGAAAAAATGCTCAAAATCTCTAATCATCAGGAAAATGCAAATCAAAACCACAGTGAGGTATCACCTAACTCCAATGAGAATGGCTTTTATCAAAAAGTCCCAAAACAACAAATGCTGGCTTGGATGCAGAGAGAAAGGAGCACTTATACACTGTTGGTGGGACTGCAAACTAGTACAACCTCTATGGAAAGCAGTATGAAGATTCCTCAAAGAACTCAAAGTAGATCTACCATTTGATCTAGCAATCCCACTACTGGGTATTTACCCAAAGGAAAAAAAGACATTTTCTAAAAAAGACACTTGCATTTGAATGTTTATAGCAGCACAATTCACAATCACAAAGATGTGGAAACAGCCCAAGCGCCCATCAATTCATAAGTAGATTAACAAAATATGTTGTGTATAATATATATACCATCGAGTATTACTTAGCCATAAAAGAAATGGTGAATTAATACCTGGATGGAATTGGGGACTATCCTTCTAAATGAAGTATCACAAGAATGGAAAAACAAACACCACATGTACTCACTATTAAATTGAAACTAAGTCATCCACACTAAAAAAAAAAGAGCATTACAACAAAAGTACATTTTTTTTGAAACACAGTTTTGCTATATGGTGGTCTTTTGTTTCACATGGTACCAAAGGCAGAAGCTGAAACCGCATACTGGTAGACTTTAAAATTCTGGTAAGGTAAAAATGACACAATATTACCACCACCAACAACAACAAAAAGTCACCAACTGCAACAACAGCAGCACTACTAACAATAACACTAGCAAAACCAACAATACATAGTAGCATAACTACCACTGGTATGAACAGAATTAAGAGACATGTGGTGGAAAGACAAGATGGGAAATATTTAAAATATATAATATAACCTAAAGATTAATGTTCTGAATATATAGAAAGCTCATAGAAACCAATAATAAAAGACATAGAGATGAATTTTTAAAAGGTTAATGGATGCAAAAGTAATCACGAAAGGGAGAAATTCGAATAGCAAGAAGAAAGAAAAAAATAAAGGAAAACACATAAAAAAGAAAGTTCTATTTTACTAGTAGTCATACAAATACATACTTTAAAAGATTAGTAAAATGCTTATTTTTTTATTATAGCTGTTGAGGAAATATATTTTCATATGAGGCCAGTGGAAAAGTAAATTGATCCTGTCTATTTGGAAGGCTATTTGGCAATATGAGTTCAAAGCCATAAGAATATGTAATTTATATTCTGCAATTCCACTTCTAGGAATTTAATCCCAAGAAAATAATTAGAAAATATCCAAAGTATTTTCAAGAATATCCATTGCTATATTGTTTTTAGTATGAAAAAAATGAAAACAACTTTATGTAAATGAAAGATTGTTTTAATAAAGTATGATATATCCATAAAGGCAAAATGTAAACTACTTTGCACTACCTAAAAGATTACATAAATATTTATTTATTCATGTGGTTAAAACTACATGATATACTATTAAGTGAAAAAGATTAGGCTACAACATTTTGGGTGTAGTATGATCTAATTTTTGTGAAATACAACTTACACACACATATATTCATTCATTCAACAAAATAGTGTATCTGTCATCTATTTTGAGCAAGGCACTATTCTAATCATTGAAGATGAAACAGTGAGAAATACAGATCTGGCCCCTAACCTCATGGTGCCTACAGTTCAGCAAAAATAATCTGTAGAGGTAAACAGGACCCCAGAGGACTGAGCAACAATCGTCTCAGGGCAGCAGAACTATGAAGGTTTATTATTTTCTCTTTTTTTTATTTAAAAAAAAACTTAACAAATTTTTTAAAGTGCTTCTCTTTTAAACACTTCTATAGTCAAAATTTAAAAAAAGCCTTTTACTTTTTAGGGAAATAAAATAAGAACACTTTTATACAACACCAAGTCATTCAGGCCTATAATGTTTTAATATTTTCTATTGAAACTCCCTGAGACAACTTAACTTACTAGAGCATTTATATGTTCAATTTCTGTTACCCTCTCCTCTTGTCTCTTGAAGTCCTTAGAGAATAGGACAAAATATGTCAAGTTTCAGGTAAACTTTGAGAGTCTGCTGTCAATGAAGTAAGTGTGACCATGTCATAAGGGTTCTGTGGCCTCAGATTCAAATTCATTAGGATCCACTGTCTCTATCTGCTCAGCCTTATAAAGAAGATGCAAGAAATGGAAGCTAGTTCAGATTGCTGGTTTTGAATTTCTCAAAATTTGGAATGTTAATTTTAGGGAACACAAGAACTCCAGGACCACTTAAAATCACCTGGAATCACCCAGTAAGAATATCACTCTCCGTTTAATTTTCCTGATTCTCAAGAAGAAATCGCCAGCTGGGTAGTAGGACTCTTACCTCCAGCACTGGGGTATGTGTGGCAGGGGAGGATTAAGATATCGATCTTGATTTAAAGAAATTTCTTCCCAGCGACTTAAATGCCTCTTTTCTATGGTAGTCATTTAGCCCTCACAAGTAAGATTATTTCTATTTTACAGAGGAAATGGAGGCTTGGAGAGTATGGCAGAGATATGTTCCTATCTGTTCCCTCATAGTGAGGATTGTGAAACTAGTGACGGCCAATGGGCTGTGAGTGGATAAATCATCTGTCATCTCCAGGCCAATGTATAAAAAAGCTGGTGCATGATCCTCTAGGTGTAGAAGGGACTTAGAACTGTAGTCTGCTTGTTCCAGATGCCACAGGGACAAGATAGAGTCTTGATTAGCCTAAATCAGTAAGTGACCATGTGGAGAAAATCCATCTGCTGAACTATGTAGATAAACACTTGTTTTCTTAAGCTACTGAGATTTGGGAGTTATTTGCTACTTCAGGTGTGCTTCCCTGGAAACAGTGTCTGAGACAGATTGGCATTAGAACATTCATCAGGGAATGCTCTCAAAATAAACACATGCAGGGCAAGGGAAAGAAGAGGAGTGAGAGTATATGGGCTGCAGTACGGTCACCCCAAGGACTCAGCTGACTCTATTGGATGTTCTGAAGCTGCAATGGCCCCTAAGCATTGTCCCAAATTAGGAACAGGGCCCAGGCTTTTATACCCCCAAATCAGTCATTGGATGAAGGCTGCCTCTAGGAAGTTGTGACCTTAGGCGATGTGACCATCTTCAGCCAAGGGCAATTCCTGGAGAGTACAGACAGCCGACACACTCCCAGAAGCTTAAAAAAATAAGTTCTTCAGTCCTGAATGTGCATCACAGTTTCCACTACCGTGATGCAGCATAATCCAGTCAATTCTGACTTATTCTGAGAGGTTACAAAAGCACTATCTCAAAATGCAATCAGGTTGGGGGTTAAGGCTTCAACATATGAATGGGGTGGGGGGGAATCTCCCACTCTTGTCTATTCTCAAGACTCTTTGTAGTCCAAACTCAAATAGGTATCAGACGCGAAAAATATTGTTAATGTAGCCCACACAAGGCCGCATCCTAGGCACAAAGCAGATGAGAAGGGTGAAGAACAAATCTGGAAAAGCCAGAAGACATCCATCACAGTGGGTTGAAAGAATA
>NW_012147886.1:761482-764832 GCF_000956105.1 Propithecus coquereli | reverse complement strand
ATTCCTGAGATACTTTGCTTAGGATAATGGTCTCCAGTTCCATCCAAGTTGCTGCAAAAGACATTATTTCATTCCTTTTTAATGCTGAGTAGTACTCCATGGTATATATACCACATTTTCTTTATCCGTTCATCAGTTGATGGGCACTTAAGTTGATCCCTATCTTTACTATTATAAATTGTGCTGGAATAAACATTCTGGTGAAGATGTCTTTTTTATAAAATGAGTTCTTTTCATTTGAGCAAATACCCAGTAGTGGGATTGCTGGATTAAATAGTAGGTCCACAATCAGAAAGGGAATATCTACTCATCATTTTCCATCCTCTCCATGAGAGAAGCATGTGCAGGCTGCTTCTAGTCTGCCATCTAGGCCCCTCCTCTGAACTCATCATCTACTCCTTTAAAAGGAAGTAAGTACATCAACTTTCTTGTGCAGCCATGGTAGATGATTGGGACCAGATCTACCTTCCTACTGAAATGACTAGAAAATCAGAAAAATATGTGAAACAAATATGTTTAAGCATTTTGCAATAAGAAGAAAAGTGTTATGATCCCCATGAGGAAGCAAGCAAAGATATTAGCCCTACAATTGCCCCCAAATTTCTGCCTGGATGTACTTTCCAGATCATAGTGTAAGGAAGGGTACCCAAAGAGAACATGGCATTCTCTCTAAGTTGAAAAGACTAATATCAGAGTTCAAAGAGGTGTAAGTGGCTGCAATAAGCAACCTAGACAACTGGAGAGGTGGAAAATTTTTTTTAAATTACCACATATATCCATAAATGTTCCCTTTAGTCAACTGTTAAATACAAAGGCATACAAAGGTGGAATTCATTAAGACTACAAGAAGCCAAGAAAAGAATCACAAGGAAACTGTAAGCTGAATAATATCACATGGGGCTAGGATGTGTTCAAGTTCTTACCAGTCATAATGGAGAGTTCTCAAGGAAAAGCAAGGACATTTGGAAATGATCACAGAAGGATCATGACTTAGTAATAGCACTAAAATAACAAAAATCAAGGCTACATTATAATAGGAATTATAATAAGTCACAAAAGGATTGAGTTGATCCTTAAGTAACTCAACCATTTGGCAGAAAAAAGTAAAAATATCCTTTAAAAGAAGACAACAAAAAATCCAGCACTCAATAACGCAAAATATGCAATGTTCAGTATCCACTAAAAAATTACCAGACATGCCAAGAAGCAGAAAAATGGACCCATAACTAAGAGAAAAAATCCATTAGTAGAAATAGACCCAGAAAAGACAATAATGACAGAAACAGCAGACAAGGACTATAAGAAACTATTACAAATACATTCTGTATGCTCAAGAATTTAAAGGAAAATAAGAACACAATAGAGAAATAAGTGAAAGATATAAAAATGAGCCAAGTGGGACTTTGAAAAATGAAAAATATAACATGTGGAATGAAAATTTTACCCAATGAGATTAATAGCAAATTAGACACTAAAGAATAAAATGTCAGTTAACTTGAAGATATAGCTACAAATACTATTCACAATGAAGTACAGAGAAAAATGATTGGAAAAAAATGAACAGGGCTTCAGTTATCTGTGGGACAATATAAAGCAGCACAATATATTGATAATATACATGTACATGGAGTTCCAAAAAGTGAGAGAAGGGGCAGATAAAGTATTTGAGAAAAATAATGGTTAAAATATTTTCAAATTTATTGAAAAGTATAAAACAATAGATTTAAGAAGGTCTTCAGTTTCCAAGGATAAAAAAAAAAACCCATATCATAAACCATGAGCAAATTTCTGAAAGCCAAGATAAAAGCTCAAAACCTCCTGTAGAAGACACACTATATACAGAGGAACAAAGATTAAAAATGAGTGGAGACTTCTCGCTTCAATCTATGTAAGTTAGAGAAAATGGTTAACAGCCTTTAAAGTGCTGAAAGAAAATCACAAGAAACCAATAATTCTGTATTCAGAATAAAATAGTTTTCAAAATTTAGGGCATAAAAGAGACATTTTCAGATAACAAAAGACTGAAAGAATTTATTGACTGTGCATATGGTAAATGAAAATAATTTCAGGAATTTCTTCAGAAAAAATGAAATGTAGAAAGTTAGAGTGAAGAGTGCTAGAAATACTAACTATATGGTTAAATATAAATAATATTTTAATTTATTGGAAATATAACTGATTGGTTAAAGAGAAAATAGGACAATATACTTTGGGGTTTATATTATGTATGGAATTAAAATATATAACAATAGCACAAATGACAAGAGAGGGAAAAGAATGTATTCTGTTAGAAGGTTCTTATATTAAACTTAAAGTGGTATAAATATTACAAAGATATACTGTGATAATTTACTTAAAAAATACATGTTGTAAACCCTAGTATAGCTATTTAAACAAAAGTGAATATGCCAATATGTGAAATAATATGGAATATTAAAAATAATCAATTCAAAAGAAGTCACAAAAGGAAGAGAAAAGGAAAAAGAATAGATGGGATATGTTTTTCAAAGTAGTAATATTACACAGGCAAACCCAGATATGTTGATAATCACATTAAATGTAAATGATCAAGACACTTTAAATAAAATACAAATGTTATGAGAATGAAAAAATGTGCAGTCTACATGATACCCATTTTAAAAACAAAGACATAGCTAGTTTAAAAAGTAAAATATTGAAAAAGGTAAATCATTCAAACCTCAATTATAAGAAAGCAGAATGGCTACATAAAATCAGACAAAGTAGAATTCAGAATAAGGAATATTCTAGAGATACAGAGAAACATTTCATTATGATAAAGAGATTTGTCTACTTACCACGAGGACTGCACTGAGCCATTCATGAAGGATCTAGTTATCTTCTAGAAGAGGAAAGAACTAAACTCAATTCTCCAAATTCATACATTAAGAAGCTGGATAAAGAAGAGCATATTAAACCCAAAGTACGTGAAAAGGAAGGTAATAGCAAAGATAAGAGTAGATATCAGTGAAATAGAAAACAAAAGAAAAATAATGAAAACAAAAACTGGCTTCTTTGAAAAAATCAAGAAAAATAATCAATCTCTAGACAGACTCTTCAAGTAAAAAGAAAGAATAAATAAATTGCCTGTATCTGAATAAAAGAGGGAATATCAATAAAGATCTTAGAGATGAGAGAAGAATAATGGCGAATTAGAGATGTGAGAAGAATAATGATGGACTATTGTGAACACCTATATCCCAATAAATTTGACAACTTAGATAAAATGGGAAAAAATTAATGACACAAATTAGTAAAACTAAGACAAGATGAAATATAAAAGTTAAATAGCTCATATCAATTAAATAAATTTAATTTTTAGCTAAAAATAT
>NW_012147886.1:715782-759957 GCF_000956105.1 Propithecus coquereli | reverse complement strand
AAGATAAAATTTTTACACTCTGGGAGAAAACACCAGAGAAAATCTTTGCCATCTTGGGATAAGCAAAGATTTCGTAGATAGGACAGATAAAAGAAAAAATTGATTAATCCATCTTCAAAGAATTAAAAATTTTTGCTGTTTGTAAGACACCATTAAGAAAATGAAAAGGCAAACCACATAGCGGGCTAAAATATTTGCAACACACGTATCTAACAAAGGACCCAAATCCAAAACGTACAAAAATTTTTAGAGTTCAACAAAAAGGAGATAAACAACATAATAAAATTGACCAAAATATTTTAATAGACACGTGTTCCACACATAAGATCAAGAAATGGCTAAGAATAACATGAAAAGATTCTTTCCATAATTAGTCATCAGAGAAATGCAAACAGAAAGCAGAATGAGATAGCACCATGTACCCATTGGAATGGCTAATTTAAAAAAAAAGAAATCAATACCATTTTGTTTTTGTGAAGATGTATAGGAACAGAAAGTCTCATATATCAATACTGGTAATGTAAATTGGCACAACTACCTTGGAAACATTCTGGCAGATTATTTAAAATAATTTTACATAATAATCACCATGCAACTCCACAATTCCATTAGTATGTATTTATCTAAGATGAATGAAAACATATGTCTACATAAATACTTGTGCATGAATGATCATTTTAGCTTTATCCATAGCAGCTAAAATTTGGGGAAAGAAAAAGCAAGTGTTTGTAAACAGATAAACAGATTTTGGTATATCCTTACAAGGAAATACTACTCGACAATGCAAAGGAACAAATTATAAATTTACACACCACCGCCACAGAGGGATCTTAAACACAATTTACACTGTGAAAAAGAAGCCACAAACAAAAGGGTGTATGATCCCATTAACATGAAATTCATATGAAATTCATGATCCTATTAATAAGAAATCCTAAAATGGAAAATCTAATCTATAGTGACAGAACATAGATCAGTAGTCGCTTGGGTCAGGAGTTGATGGCTGACTACAAAGGAACAGTGGACAACATTTTAGGGTATAGGAACTTTTCTATATTTTGACTGTGATGGTAATTACATGAATATGTAGAATTAACAGAACTCATTGAGCTTTACACTTGAAATAAGTGTTTTATTACGTATAAATTACGTCCCATTACATTTGATTTAATTATTTCAACAGGTGCATTCAACATTTATTAAGGATCCTATGTTAAGTATTAAAGATAGACATATAAATTAATGATGATAATACTGATAATGGCAGCTACTGTGCTCCAGTTAAAAACCTACTATGTTCCAAACATTGACCTAAGACAATTAGTATATAATACCTAACACAGTCATCACAAAGACACTGTGTGGTAGATATAACTATCCTCATTTTCCAGACAAAGAAGCTAAGACTAAGGAAGTTTAATTGATCCAAGGTCATACAGATATGAGGGGAAGGAGCAGAGATTGACATCCTGGCCCAGATGAGTTGACTGCCCAGGAACACACATTGTGGAGAGCACAGATTCATCACTGCTGGCCATCGTTTATGGCTGAACACAGCAAGACCTTATCCCTAAAATGTGTGTTTCCAGTCAATTATTATAATTTTCTTCTAGTCGATTACTATAATTTTTTTCCTCTTCTCTTGTTTTGACTTAATTGTCCATTGTTTCCGGTGAACCTATATTTAGATTTGCTTTCTTTGCAATGTTGTGCATGTTTGGGTTTTAATACCACACCTTCTCCTCCTTCATTTTCACCTCTCATGTTTGACACTCATTTACTGGAACATTTTGAGTTCTCTGTCTGGTGTGAATCTCTCAGAGAGAGTCCGTGGGAGAACAATTTGAAAAGCGAAGCCTCGTTTTCTTCTCCATCTCTGCTCAGCCTCTCCCAATGTGGTAGGTACAACGCTGTGGGCAAAGAGCCAGGCTGCACACACAATCTGTTCAGGGGATGGAAACAGAAGCAGTACTCAGAGACACACTCTGAACTTCTATGCATTTTACAACATGTGTGCAGGGAAAGTGTCCCGCTGGCTGCATTATTCCGGAGCCTGGGTGTCGGTGCAAAGCGAGACAATGCTGCAGCGAGGGCGTGTGCGTCCGTGTGTGTCGGGCTGGTAGCAGCTGCAATAATGCTTTCCTGTCTGCAATAAAGGTCTCCTTAAGTTGACTAATGAGTCATAGGAGAAGTACTTATGCTTGCTGTTGTTTACCCCCCTCTTCCTTCAGAAAGAATTTATTTTACACCTGCAAAACCATCTTTCCCAAATGCGATGCGTTTAAAAACCTGCACACCCACATTAAAATTCAAGGCTGTAATATGGATTTGAGACCTGGATCTGTCACTCAGAGGTTAAGAGAGTGTGGGTATTCACTTCTCTTCTCTTAAGCTTCCGTTTCTCCAACAGCAAATGGAGAAAAGAATACCAGCATCACACACTGGGGATGAAAATTCAATGAGATAATACATTCAAAATCCTGTTACATAAACTGTTAAGGACTGGAACATAAGAGGTTACTATTGCTCTTGGTAAATATCCCACTGTTCAGAACTTTCCCCTTAATAAGTATCCCTACTCTTTCCATTGAAGAGAAAAATCTCTTGACGATTACATCATAAAATCAAAGAAGAATGTGCTAGAAAAGAACTTAGAATCCGAAACTTAGGATTTTCAGATGGGAAACTGAAACCCAAAGAAGGGAAATGTTTCGTCCGTAATTCTGAACTTAGTTATTCTTACCTGTTCTGAGATTTGACATTTGTTTGGATTCTGCAGACGTATGTGATCAATTAATATCACTATCATTAAGACATATTTCCCAATTCCGTGCTTTCCTATGCCATTATTTAGAATTTCCCACAAAATACATTTCTTTCTAGACAAAACATCTTATACATGCAGAGCATAATATCAATATTTTCCACATTTTAGATCATTCAAATTCCAGCACTCAAAACTCAACTATTCCATGTCAGGGATGGAAGTGACTTTGAGGATAACTTGGTCATTATATCTGCACTTTGTGTTTCTCTGTTTGCTGGGTACCCAGAACTCTGGAATTCCTGGTGGCTCACACTGCCCGAGACCCACACCAAGAGGTGTCCAAGGGGCGGCTGTTCGTGGGGGTGGACTTGGGGCCCCTTTTTTCATGAGAAGCCTCTTATGGCACAGGACAGAGCTGAGGTCACGAGAGAAGGAGAGCGGTTCTCAGGAGCCAGTTCTCCCCACCTTCTAGCACACATATCCAAGGGTCGAGAATTCTAAATTCAAACCTGAACTTCCAGATTGTTATGACAGTATATTTGTCAAGGTAAGAAGATAGATTTAATTTAGGTTCGTTAGCTTGATTTATAATGTTTAAAAACTTAAACATACGGTATGGATATGTTAATAGATACTCTATGAAAAAAGACGTGATAAGTGAATGAATATAGATCACATTGCTGTAGCTCTCTCTTGCTGGCAATAACGATCACTATTATTACCACTTCAGTAGTGTAGTAGGATCAGCATTATTTTCCAGCCTTCACAATATGCATTATTGTTTTAAATTATCAGATTTGTTTATTTTTTATTATCTGTCACTCCACTAAAATCTAAGTTCTATGAGAGGGTGAGCCTTCCTTGTTCATCTCAATCAGTTGTTTCTGCAGTGCCTAGAACAGCATTTAGCACATAATAAACATTAAATAAACACTTGTGGAAAAAATTCATCAGACAAATGGTTTTAGTATCTACAATAACAAACCCCAAAGATACAAACATCACATTATTGTTACCTATGACTGGGCAGGATGAAGTTACAGTTCCAGCTGTCATTGCCTACTTCCCTTCCTCAGACACAGTCACAGAAAAGAATTAACCCCTACCAAAAAAATCCAAAAAAGTGGGGTCATTTTCCATGTTGCTGTCTTTCAGGCTATCTGCAGGATGTTAATGGGTATTCCCAGAAAAAAGGATTCAATGTTTAAATACAATTGGGAAGTTCTGCATTATTTCATTTAACCCTCAGTGGGATGTCCAATGGTTATCCCCATTTAATAGAAGTGCAAACAGAGACTGAGAGAGGTTAATTAATCTACTCAAAATTACACAGCCAGTAAGAGATGGGATGGGTTTTGAATCCAGAGAGTTCCACCCAGCAGCCTGAAATTTTAACCTCTAAAATCCTCATATAGAGTATAACATGAATTTGATAGTGTCCCCTTAGTTAATTGAAGAGGTCAGTATTTTATGATGTTTCCCAAAGAACAGCAAGACCTCATGATCTCCAGTCTGAGAATGTTTGAGAATCCCTGGCTTAGTAACTTCTAGGAGAGCCTAATGTTATTTGACAGCGTTCCCCATCCCCACCCGAAACTCACCTCCAGCTTTCCCTAAGCCAAGGTCTTTGTTGAGTGTTTTGGAGTAATCATTCCCTTCTGGCATCTTTTAGGGGACATCTATGTCAAGCTTAATCTCTGTGTCCCTAACAATGTGGCTGGCACATAGCCAGGGCTCAAATCACATTGAGCAAAGGAAATAAAAAATAAATGGACAAATGAATGATTGGAAAGAAGCGCCAAAGCCAGGTCAACCATAGCTCTACAACTTATTACTAGTACGATCTCAGATAAACCTCTTAGCCATTTCAGGCTTCCATTTTCCACCTTACCAAGGCAGATAATATCTATGCTGCTTTCTTAGCAGGCCTTTTGTACAGAAAAAAGGAAATAATAATAGAAAACACTTAGCATTTACTATGTAGCAGACATGCTCTAAGCACATGACATGTATTTATCGTATTTAATCTGCACAAAAATCTTCATAAGAAGGCAGTAGAGGTATTTATCATCCCCAAGAAAACGAGATGAGAGAAGGTTAAAGGACTTGCCCATGTGCACTCTGCTTATAATTGAGAAGAGCTGGATTTGAACCCAGTCATTCAGCTCCAAGGTCCCTCCTCTTTGCCGTCTTCTTACATGTGTGATAACATTTTTTTAACTATAAAGTACTATCAAACAAAGGATCTTATCATTACCCACTCTTTAGGAACAGACATCTTTCCCCTGGTTTGGACATCCAATAATTGCCCAGATTGCTCTGAAAATCTCTTTGGATTCTGTTCTCCTGAAGTCACTAACCAGAATTTCGATTTTGAGAGAAGTAGCAGACTTTTTTCTCCTTTGCTAAGCTCAATGTCAACCTCGTTAGCTGACTTAGGCTTTGTTTTCACTTTTCACTCTGTCCACCTCAGCCCTGGTTACACATATCTAGTTTTTCATAAACAAAGAAATTCAGAGGCCGTGTGGTTGCTTATTACGGGCTCTGCATCCTGAATTCAGCTATCCTCACAACTACCACTGTAGCCCCATGAGCGGTGTGTTTAGAGCCTCATTGATTGAAACCAGCCAGATGTTTGGAAATTGAGATGCTTGCCGGTACTGCCACAAAGGAGCCTCCACGATGTGAATTCCTGATGGCTGCAGGGAGGGGGAGAGGGGAGGGGAGAGCCCCATAAAATGAGCAAACAATAAAGAAATGATTATAGGTGTCTGACTTCAGCACCCAGGCTGGTAGCTGAACATACCTGAATTGAGTTTTAAGCACTAGTAATGAATTTAATTCTCCCATTTGGGAAATGGTGGTATCCGCTTTCAATTTCAGTATTACTTTCAAATGAGAATTTGGGAATTGGAGAAACAGAGGTGCTTGACCGTGAGAATGGGGCCATTTGTGAGAATGATAACTTTTAAGGAGGCAGCACACTATAGTTCAGAGTCTTGGAATCAGGGTGCAGATGCTAGTTCAGTCACTGACCACGTGTGACCTTGAGAAGTTCCCATCCTCTCTAAGTCTCAATATTCTCCTAGGCAACAGAGGTATTATGCATCTACCTTGAATGGTTGTGAGTCTAATTAAATCTCTCTCTTTCCTTATTTCTACGGTTATATTCTAAAGCCAACATGAGGATATGAAGTGGTAAAGGTTAAGAGGAAAATATACCTGGGGAAAGTTAATCAAGCTAACAGTTATTAAAATCAGTTGTTTACAAATATCTGATTGTTTGACTGAATGTTCCTCCCTGGCATTATTTCTCTCAATGTATTTTCATAGATATTTTATGTGCATCTTTTCAGAACATCCAGGCTCCCCAGTTCTGTTGCTTCCTTAGCTTTTCCAAACCAAAAGACTCAGGTTGACCCAGATTCACATCCCAACTGCATTATTTATGAATTTTGTGACTATAGACAGTTTCTTAACCATTCTAAGGCTCAATGATCTCATTCTTAAAATAACAGTAATATTTATCTTACAGAGTTGATGTGGTGATTAAGTGGGACCATGTATATAAACTATTAATTTCAGTGGCACATGGAAAATGCTCAAAAGTTGGTTGCTATTATAGTTTTGTTATTGCTATCATTTCAAATATCTTCATGTATTATATTGATAAAAATATCTAAATGGTGAGATATATGTTTTATTTTTAATATATTTTGTGTCCTGAAGCAAGATTTAATTAAGAATATTTGTACTTGTATCTCACCAACAATCAGCATTAGCTCTTAACATGCAGTTCTGGGGTAACAAACACATAAAGTAGCAGACCATGTTACTGTTGGGTAGATGAGCCTCAGAGTGCTTTAGTGACCCATGGAAGATTGAACAGCAAAGCAGGAGGAGCCTGAGAAATTAAATCATGTAAATACCTCCTGATATTTCCAAATAACAGATGTGACTTGAAAGATCTGACAATCAAAGGCTCAAATCTGATCCTGCACTACCTTTTCTGTCTCTTCTCCCTTTTTGTCCTCCACACACATTCTAAGCTCCAACGCTTGAAATACTTAGAGATCTCTCAACACACTGTGCCATTTCATCCCTCCAAACTTTTGCACGTGTTGTTACCTCTGCTTTGGATGCCTTTTCACAAGGCATTTGGCCCCAAGCTTATCTAGCCATCTCCTACCTGTGACTCTACTAGGCGGTTAGTCATTGTTCATCATGCATAGCTATCATATTACAGGAATAACGATAATAATAAAGGATGATATCACTATGAGCGACATGCATTATATTACTTAAGTGCAAATAAGGCAGGTATTATTATCATTCTCATTTCATATATGAGGAAATAGAGGCTTACAGAGTTGGAAAATCTACTCAGGCTCAAAGAGCTGGCCCTTAGCCCATTTATTTGCATAAGCTGATCACTAAAATAGGAAGGACCCTGTGCGAGTTGTCTCTGAAACCTTCCATGGTGAGAACAATGGAGGTATCACATTCAGTAAAGGCTGAACGTAAAGACCCAGGCTGTTGGCAATGTCTTTCCACCTGCCTGTGTCTAGGCTCAGCCAGAGTCTCCCTCTCCCCAAACTGCTATGCACCGAATATCTCCAATTCCCCAAACTCAACAAGTAAAGCCTTTCCTGAGGAGCAGCTATGTCTACCCTTTACCAGTGCAACCAGCTAAAAAGAGAAATCTTCCCTGACACAGTGCCCGTCAAGGAACAGCTAGTATTCAGTCATGTGGGTTTGAGAGATAAAGCTGGATTATAGCACAAGCCCTGACTTTAACCACCACATTCTGAATGCTTACACTTAGCATACATCACCTCTGATCCTCTTGTCAATAGTCTGAGACAGATTTTATTCCTGAAGATCAGAGAAGTTTAGTGACTTGCTGAAGATCAGCTATCAGGAAGGCAGAGTTGAAATTCAAACCAAAATCTGTGTGACTCTAGAGACCTTTCTCATAATCACCATGCTACATTGCTTCTGGGAAAACAAAGCTCCAAGCACAAGTAAACCCTGTTAAGGAATTTTGCAAAAGAATGAATTCTAGGAAATCATTTGTAATCTTTAGTGGATACTAGGTGAATTTGGCAGCAACATCAGAGGTCAAAAGATTTATTATCTTCAATTAGCAGATATTGAAATTGAGGTTCAGAAAGTAGACATGATTTCCCCAAGGTCAAACAATTTATTAGCTACAGACATATCAGAGGAATCCAGATGCACTGATCTTCTTTAAACTTGTGTATTTTTATGTCTTACACTATTAAATAAATATTGTAAAATTGCTGCACAGGCTAGCCAAAGGTGATAAAAGGAATGACAGAACTACTTTGCAGAGGAAGGCTTCATGGTTTACCCAAGTTTATCCAATAATAAAAGTTTACAAAATTCCTTTGGTAGTCCCAGTGTTATGTTAGACACTTCTGGAAATAAATAAATACAAAGCATAGGTCTTACACTCAAAGACCTTATTCTTTGTTGGGAGAAAAAAGATTCAAACATGAAATATCATGAACAGCACAATTCAAAACAAGATACAATTATGCACTATGGTAGTTGGAATAGCTATCTTAGACAGGACTCTACAAGACTCTACAGGACTCTTATATGGATGCAGACAGAGTTCAGAAGAGACAAAAATAAGAATATGGTAATCAATGAAGGCTTCATGGAAAAGGAGAGATAGAGATTAGCTTTGAAGTATAAGGATCATTTCTATTGACTAAAGAGTGGAACATGTTCTAAGTTCAGGAGTGAGGAGAGAGAAGGGAAGAGGAAGAGGGAGAGGGATAGAGAGATCACATGCACTGAATAATGGGAGATCACTTTTGTTAAGACTTTGCTAATTACAAGGAAGAAAAGATCTATTTGTGTCATCTCAAGGAAAAATAATTTATTGTAGGGGTACGTATAAGTATAATGAATAAAACAATACTGTAATAAAAATAGCTACAAAATTATCAAATTATTATTTTCTGGAAATTATGCTAAGAACTCTGTCTACGGTTCCTCAGGACATGGTATTATCAGTTCCAGCTCCGTGTTACTTGTGGGAAAACTAAGGCCCAGAAAGGTTAAATAACTTACTCAAGGTCACACAGCTATAATCTAAATTCATGCAACACTTTAGAGCCTGTACTCCTAAACCCTGTGCAGTAAATGGACTAGAACTGGGCTTTCAAAATCTGTGTGTGTGTGTGTGTGTGTGTGTGTGTATGTGTGTGTCTCAAGGCTCTCATAAATTTCCAATTATAACATCTCTATTAACCTCTGCCTATCTGCTCTGTTAGCCCCAACAACCAGCCAGTTCTGTCATAGCTTCAGCTTAACTGGGGGCTACACTGTTTGCCTCAATCTTGAATTGACCTCATGGCCTCTGGGTTCGGCTTCCAAGTGGATCAGTCCTGCCTAACACTTTCCTAATCATGGACTCCCTAACAAAGATTCTCATTGCCTTGGTCTTTCGAGTAGGACCAGGTCATGTGACTCTAGGTCTTGGCCTTTTGATCCATGGACCACTTTTCAAACGGATGCTTAGTCTTGGTGTCCAGCAGCTGTGGCTTGGCGCGAAGGAAAGAAGTCACACGTTCAACTGCTTATCCAGCTGGTGCTGTAGACACAGCAGTGTCTTATAAAGAGTAAGGTCAACAGAGCAGGCAATGACCTCTTGGAAAGTATTTTTTTCAATGACCCAATAGAGTTATCTCCTTTCTTTCTAAACAAAGGATTTTAGAGTTAAAAGGGATCTCAGATTCATTCCCATTTTACATACGACCATGTTAAGGCTCAGGGAGCCAAGCTGCAGCCTAAGGATCACCTCACGAATGGGAAAGCTAAGACCAGAATTCTAGTTTCTTAGTCCTACAATGCAGCTCTCTTTTCCTCATGGCACATTGGAATCTAAAAAGGACGTGAAACTGCAAACACCTTGAAAAGCACTTCAGTCTCAGGGCTCCACTTTCTTTTGTGGCTTCATGTGCCTTTGAAAGAGCTGAGGGTCAAAAGAACTGTTTGCTTCTAATTGTCTCAATAAATTTTAAAAGTGTTATTACATTGTAGTGATTAAGAACTGGTAAGAGTAGATGCAATATGATAAGATCAAGGCCATGAAGCTTAATAGTCCTTAGCTGATTGTCACTCTTTTTATTTTTTTTTTCCAAAGAAGAAATAATTCTACCCAGGACTCTAAAGCACCCATATCCAACAGCGCTTTATATTTCCTGCCATAAAATTCTTAGACTGGAGCAGCTGCCTGCTGAAGTGAGCATTGTCCAAATAAATACTGGGGTGCTGATCCCTGTGGCACAACCAGCCTGGCCTATGAGCCCCAAAGATAGGCAGAACAGATTTCGGTGCAAAAACATGTGACCTTGAACACACTTGAAATACTCTGTGTTCTTATTGATGTCTAACAGCTTCTTCCTTTCCCTTTCTTTTTCCCTCCATCCTTTATTTCTTCCTTCCTTTTTTCCTTCCTTCCTTCCTTTGGAACAGAGTTAAGAGAAACATGTTGGATAGCAAAACCATCTCCTATATAATTAGCGATGGAACTTTGTGAACCTAGGAATCTATTTGGTGAGGAAAGCATAATTATACCAGTGCCATATATTTAATACCTGCTACATACAAGACCTAGACATGGTACTTCACTGAAGTCGTCTCATTCAATTCTACCTTGCAAGGTAGTTGTTGCTATTCCTTTAATACAGAGGAGAAAACTGAGTCTTAGAGAAGTTCTTAATTTATTCTCATATCACACAGTTATGGAATGGTTGGATCCATTTAATAGTAGAAATGGATCCATTTAATGGTCCATTGATGGATTTTTTCAGAGCCCTAAAATCTCTGGAATTTCACATAAATTTTGATGTTGGCAAGAATCCACTTAAGTTAAAGAAGTTTCCAGGAGGGACAGATCCATGATCTACCCGGATTTCCTCAAAGGCTATGTTTAATGTGAAACAGCAAAAGCTCCCTTCATTAATGTTAAACTGAATAAAATGTATAGTATGTTCTACCAAAATCCTATTATCTTTTTTAACACATGATGAATTAACATTTGCCATTCTTCTAAGTTCAGTGCATTTTGCTGGGAGCACTATTGCTGTGTCTCTTAGCACCATGTCGTTCCAAATAGCAGTAAAGGTGAGAATGGGAGTTTCCTGATATTATTATGTCCATGGTCTAGATTTCTATATTGCAAGGATTTCCACAGGACGTTGTTCATTAATGAAGCAAGCTACCTAATGCTACATGTTAGGAGAACTGTTTCTTTTCAAGAGAATATGGGAAATATCAGCATTATGTAACCATGTAAAGCAACAAGTAGCAACAACAAAATCAAAAACAAAGGAACAGTCTACCTGTTATGCAGATCCCTGGCCACTCGAAGTCATTCAAAACTATCTTTGCTTAGAAGATAATATTTGTTTAGAAGCAAATACTAGACCTGGATGGTTGTCTGAGGTTCTCTCGGCTCACTTGATGTTAGATTATATATGTTTCTGGTAGCATGAAATCCTTGCAAGCTTAACATGCAGAATACTCTTCAGGGGAAGTATAGAAAGAACAAAGCAGAATACTAGAGTGAAAGACGCATCAGGGAAAGGCTGAAGTCTGATGCAGGGCAAGCGACAATATACCACATCTGAGGTGTAAAGATAACAATTTGCAGGAGCAGGCAAGGATGCAGGCAAGGATGCAGGCAAGGGAGAACAGAAGCTAATCTGCAAGGTCCTGAACACATTCCAGGGCAGCAGGCCCCCATCAAAAGACTTCAGGCTTGGCCAATATTTCTATGATGCAGAGGAGAAAACCGAGTCTTAGAGACATTCTTAATTTATTCTCCTATCTCACATTGGGCAATGCAACTCATGTCTTGTTCTTCTGTCAAAGCATTTATCATCTGCCTTAGTTTTTGCTTAGTTATCTGTTTCTCCTCTAAAGTTTGCATTCCTATAATGCAGGAACTATTTCTTATTCAACTCTGTATAGCCAGCACCTGTAGAGTGCATGGAAATGGGTAGCTGCTCAGATATATTGGTGAAAAGAATTTAGGCACTTGGGATTTCTTCCACATGGTTGTTCCTCCTCTACCATACTCTAAAATAGTTGAGACCCAGAAAGAGGCATTCTCTGTGTCTCTCAGGTAGTTAACCTAGATGATAATATTTAATGCAATGTCTATCCCTGGGAGGATCATCTCTTTGAACAGCTTTTTCCCCTGAATATAATAACTTTCCCATTCCAACAATTTGTCTCCCCTAAAATATGAGGTACGAGACATTGTCTTTGAGAAATAGAGCCAATATTGGCAGATTGTACTCTGTTCCCAAATTAGTAGTATAGTACCCCCAAAAGGGCTATGGAAGGCCCCCTTCAGATAGAAGAGCTGGGGAGAAACAAAACATGTGGCTGAAATAAAAGTGTCTAGAAAACTTGCTGCAGTTGCACCAAGGAAATATATTTCATTTCCTTCTCTTGATTAGCATTCTAATGGCTTCTGACTCAGGTCTAACAGCTTGGAGAGAATATTACAGGCAATTGTGTAAATAATACAGGTTTTTTTTTCAGTGTGTCCAAATGTATAATTAAATGGATAATGTTACAGCTCCCCAAACCCACTAAGGCTTGCTGCCTAAATGGAGAGCTTTTGAAATTTCATCCCAATACATGGTTACATGATACATTGCTTTTATGGCCTGCTGGGCAAATGACTAGTGGTTTGGAAAGGGGCTGAATGCATATTTATAGTGGTGTGTACAGTGATGTTCAGAGGGCCAGTAAAATCACTCTAGTAAATAACATGAATTATACAAAAGCATCTCTTTATGTATCTGAACTTTTCTGATGCAGGATATATGTCAACACAAACACATTTCACCTCCTTGATGTTTGCAGGTAACTCTTGCTTCAAATTCTATGCAATCAGATGTCAGGGTTAACCAAACTTGAAGGAGAAATTTTATTTCTGAAATCCCTCAGCTTTGTTCAGTGTCTTCTAGATTTTTCAGAGGATGCAGTTTCCATTATCAATAAAATGGGCCTCATCTTGAACTCAAGTTTTTGTGTCTGTGTCCAGTCTTTTGCTCACATTATCTAAAAAAAAAAAAAAAAACATTCTACAATGAAGAAAGTTGGAGGACACTACATTAATTAAATCATCAAAACTAGTATCACCCATGTTGAAGCAAAGCTCCATCATGTGCCTTCTAATCCTAAAAAAAAAAAAAAAAAACATGCAACAATGAAGAAAAACCAGTGAGACGTGTGTTTGAGACTTCAAAGGTCATGTGTGAAAATGGGGCTGCATCGGGAGTCTCCTATGTGTGTGAATTGTGGTGTGCTTAGAATCCAAAACCTCCAGGCTTGCTCCGCTAGACAGCTGTGCAACCTCAGTAAAGCCTCCTCACCTCTCTGAACCTCAGTTTCTTTATCTACAAGCAGCAAATAACCATATAGTCCCTTTCCACCTGACAGTTTTTAATAATGACTGAACGAAGTAATATACACGAAAGCACATGATTCATAGTGCAAAATATCAGCCCACAGTAAGCAATTTATAAAATAAGTATGTTTCATTCATGACTTCACTTTTTTGACAAATATTGTGGATGTGGTATTAGGCCAAGGCCTGTGCTAGCAAAAGGGATAAAACAATAACAAATAAATAGGTCCCTTCCCTAGAGAAGGGTACAATTCGGTAGAAAATAAACAAAATTTAAAAATTCAAATACATTGCAACATGTGTTACAATGGGGAAACTAAGAATGCATGTCATGGGTTGAGATGAAGCATTTATTTCAGTTTGGGGAATTAGGGATTGAAGTTGATATTGGGGGTTTGATAAGAAAAATATCAGGGAAGATACAACAGATAAATTGAAATCAGGCTTTTGGTATTAGAAGGGAAAGGAACAGAGAGAAGAATGTTTTCAAGCTGAGACATGAGCACATGGAAAGGTCTGGACAAAGGAAAGCTGGAGGCTGGTGGCCAGAAGGGGAGTGGACAGGTGGGGTTGGTGGTGGGAACAGCCAGATTATGGAGCATCCTGTGAGTCTGTTGGGGGGCAAGGGGTGCCCCCCAGCCATTCTCCTGGGCCCTGGGCATGTAGGCAGAGCCTCTAAACTGCTGCCTACTCTCCTTGGACCCTGCTCCAAGGGAGTTGTGAGTGCTCTAATATTCCTCCCTCTCCTAAGCAGCTGCTTCTCCTCAAGCCAGGCAACATGACCTTTCCTAGGTAATGGCCCACCTCATAGACTTTTTGAAGGTTAGAAAAGGTTCCATTTCAAATACATTGAAGTGTAATATAAGAAGTACCCCCACCTGGAAAAAGGAACACCACAAGCTCCATGCATTTCCTAGCTTAATCCCTAGGTCTTTTTCAAACTGAGAACACTGCCCATTAGTAGGCTTGAAAATTACTGTAGTGGGCTTTGATCACCATTACTTTAGATAAGATAGGATAGGATAGGGTGGAATAGAATAGAATAGAATAGAATAGAATAGAATAGAATAGAATAGAATAGAATAGAATAGAATAGAATAGAATAGAATAGAAAATAGACTGCTTGGCTATTATTTTAGAAGAGGGTTTTACACCATGAAATACTTTATTTCAATTATATACATTTGCATGTATGTGTGCACTAGGTTGCAAGGTAAAATGAATCTCTTGCTGTAAATCTTTGTCAAAAAGTTTGAAAAACACCCCTTTAGTTGCAGCAGGATGTAGTTTGGCTAACTAGTTTCTGTGGAACATGATGTTAATAGATGTTTCCCAAAATAAAATTAATGCTAACAAGTTTTTCTTCTACAATATTATGTTTTAAGAACACAAGAACCTAAATGCATGTATACAATTATAATCGACATTATGCTGTAAGAAATGGTATGTTCGCCCAGAGAATAAAAAGAAATTGCCTGAGATCCCCTGCCGTGTGACACAAGGAATTGTCGGAAGCACCATATGCATGATCTTCACAGGTTACATTATATATTTTTTCAACACAGTTGAACACATTTCATTGTTTATTACTCATCAAAAATTTATACCCTAAAGAATGACTATGGGTTTTATTAGTACTTTATAGGTTTTTTTTAAATTTTCTGTGGCCAAATAAGTTTGGTAAATCCTATCATAGTTGTTTAAGATTTAAGAAGTGAGTGAATATTGAATCACCTCGTTTGTAGGTGAGATTATTGAGATCCTGGGCTTTGACACATCTTGCCTAAATAATGATAAAAACAGTTATCATGTATTGAGAACTTACCATATGCCTGTTACTTAACTGAGCAGTTTATACACATAATCAAACTTAATTCTTCAATGGTGGAACAGATGCTCAAGCCCAGTTCTGCCAAATTCCAAGCCTGTGAGTTGAGGGACTCTTACCCCTTCTTTTACCAATGCCATAAAGGAGGGTGATTCTTTTCTGCTTCATCCTAGAGCCTAGACTCTCCCTCTGCCCTATACTCATTACTCTTTTATACTTTATTCTACCGAAGTCTGTGGGTATGAGCCGTGACATAAATCCTCCACTCAACTGGGTAACACAAAGACTCTACTTTGCAGATCTAAGTATTCTCAAGTCAAATTCTGAAGTTTATATTTAGAGGAAAAAATAGGAAACTCAGCTTTGGGCTTGGTTGTCAGCCATATGCTTTATTGAAGAGCCTCGAATATTCAGAGTGATGTGACCACTTTCATCAAGCAGATTGCTTTATTTCCTTTTGGCTTCTTCAGACTATGCTCTACCAGTTAGGAACCAGAAATAGAGGAGTAATTAATGACATTCTGAACATCCAACAAACATCTCTGACCATCATTCCGTGACTTTACAACCAGTCAGTGTCGAGAACACTGCAAGTACTCCTTACTCCCTGGTCTTAGTGAATTAGAGACAAAAATAATACTTTAAGCCAATGTCTTCGGGGATTTAAAATATTCCAGAGTTAATTATCATGGTCCTTTAAAAGTCAACAAAACTGGGCAAATCTACAGTGCTGTCTTCCCTAGGCATCCTCATAGCCCAAAGAACTATCCTACTTTCCAGGAGAAAGGGCAATAGTTAGGAGACAAACTCTCTAAAACATAATAGATCTGTAAAATCCATAACTATGTTTTGTAATGTCCTAAGTACTGTAATTTTGCAACAAGATAGCACTTAAAATAAAACCAATGTGCACTGTCCTGTGGAGAACTCTCTCAATGTAGTGTCCAAGTTTTATGGACTGAATATTTATATCCCCTCAAAATTCATATGTTGACATTCTAACCCTCAATGTGATGGTATTAGGAGGTGGGGCCTTTGAGGGTGATTAGGTCATGAGGCTGGAGCCCTCATGAATGCAATTAGTGCCCTTATAAAGAAACCCCAGAGAGCTCTCTCCCTGCTTCTGACCTATGACAACATAGTGAGAAGACAGCCAACTGTGAACCAGGAAGCACCAGACACCAGATCTTCTGGCAGATTGATCTTGTACTTCCCAGCCTCCAGAACTTAAGAAATAAATATCTGTTGTTTATAAGCCACTCAGGCTATGATATTGTTTTTATAGCAGCCAAAATGGACTAAGGCATCAAGTGTCTGCTGCGTTCTCAGGCTGCATTCAAGAATCTGTATAAATACCTTCATGAAAACCTCCTGCTTCTGAAATACCAGAGAGCCCTTGGAAATCAGCTAGTCCAGCCTTTCTGTTTCTCTGATTAGCAAACTGAGCCCCAGAAAGGGGAAGTGACTGGGCACATCCAGAGGCAGAGCTGGGTAGAAACACAAGACCCTACACTGCTGTGGTCCTCAGAACTTGCTACACAGCTGTTGGTGATAGGTCATCTCCTTGATATGGAGTTAAGACTTGGATCTAAGTTATATTCTTTATTTCTACCAATTTCTGGTGTTCTAATACTCCAATGGCTCTCTGAAAAAAATAGGAAAATACATTCTAGATTTGGTTGCTATGTTTCTTACAGTGCAATAAACAAATTCGGCAGAGAATATTTAAATAAAGGAGGCCTCTGAATGATAGAACCAATTGGTCAGGTATTTACATGAAGAAAAACATTTATCTGGTGTGTGCTTGACTAAGGAAAACCTATTTCTGTTGGAACAAAAGTTTAATTGATACTGGCTGACTGGTTGGGAAGAAAACTGACCACAATTACTTGTGTCCTCAAATAAGAAACTAGAGTTTCTTCTTTTCTTTCATCATTTCTGTCTTCTTCTTTTTTAAAAAATTAATTTAAATTTAAATTAGGCTGGGCCTGAGCTACAAGATAGTTAATCCTGACTCAAAAAGTTGATGAAAACTTTGAAAATTAAGAAAATATTATTATAAATTTGTGGGTGATTCTTTTTACCTTCTCATTTGGTATTTCTGGATGATCTGGCTTAGTCAGTATGACTACGTTTTTTCTCCTTAAGCCTTATTGAAGCAAAAGAAAACAAAAATGGCATTGAGTTCTGTGCTCCAAAATTAAGCAAACTCACTTTCTACGGCCACCTTCCATTAAAGCTCCATAACTAGTTATTTATGCAATCATAGGAGGTGTCTTTTAGGCAAAAAATAGCCCAGTATTTCAAAAGTATTCAAGAATTGGGGCACAGAGCCAGAGCAACCTGAAGGGAGACCCCCCAGTACTGCTTTGTGGTTAAAGAAGTCTGTTAACAGGAGACTGCATCTGGCTTTGGTAGACAGGTGCAAGAATTCTCACACACACATACACACACACACATACATACATACACACTCAAGTGCAGCTTTCAGAAGTTTTGCTGTTTCATCTGGCTTGGGTTCACCTACCATCACTGTTTCCGTTAATGGTCAGATTCCCCTTTCAAATGCACTCTGAGAAGCTACACGAGGGAGGCCAACAAACCCATTAGGCTCAGCTCTTTAGTTTCAAGTGCTTTTCATTTCACACATGTATGAGTCTTCGTTGAACTTATCATCAAAGGATATTGGCAAGGAATTTGCTGAAAAAACCATCTCATTACCACCACAAGGTGCACTGAGCTTGGATTATTGAACTAGATAACATCCAGTCAATTTTTTTGGTAAGTGCCCATTTTTTAAGATAAATTTCTTATTCATTAAATTTTATTTTTTTCCAAAAGAATCATAAACTCCTAGAGGTAAGATGCAGATGCTTACTAAAGACCATTCAAGGACCTGCCCACCCCAAAATATACGGAAGCACCACATCCCTAACCTCAACTAGCCCTTCACCATCTTTTAAGGAAAGATCATGGAGTTCCCCAATTTACTGGTAAGCTCCCTTCTCCTCAACTTCAGCCCATACTTCTTTCAGCAGAATTTAAGAGCAACCATAGCATTCTGTATTCTTTTATCCATCACCCTAAGAGAGCCTCAAGATTAACTCTTCCCTCTTTACATTCTGTTATTCTCAGCTCCCACAAGAAGTCCAAAATCTCAGTCTTCCCTCATCAACTGATCACCTGACTCTTATCCCCAAACAGTTCCAGGTTCCCCAATCTGATTTTTTCTCCCACTTAACCCCAATTTTCTACATTCTTCCACTGTACTCTCTGAGACTCATAGTTTGACATGAGCACAATTCTCTTTAATTTCAACCTCTTCTTGCCCTAACTGGGGACGGTGCTTCCCCTTTTAACCTCTGACAAGGTGGCTGATTGTCTACTCACACCCTCACAGCACTAAGCTGGAGGTGGGTAGGTGTCTGCCTTGCCCATCATCAATGTTTGCAGGTCAATGATCCTCCCTCTTTTCTGTAAAATCCCTAGTTCTACTAAAACACAATCCTTGGGTTAAACCTCCCCACCCTCCTCCTTGCTACAGTTACATACTGCTCCTCTAGTCCTTTCCCTCATCCTGGAACTCTTTCTCTCCACCATTAATTCTTCTGTTATCATTATTTATTAACACCACTCTGATCATGTATTGACCACCATGGCTTCTCAGTTTTGTTTGTTTCTAGCTTCTCTTCTGAGGATATTTACTTCTGTGACATATCGGTACTCTCCCTCCATGCTCTGGACCTTGTCATTACTAATAGCTACATTAACCAAAAAATCTTGGCCTCAAGCATTCTAATCTCTGAGTATCCCTTCTTTTCTGTTTTCTTGTAGTACCCATTCCCATTTCAACAATTCTGGCTTCCTCCTGGCATCTGCAATTGTTTGGTTATACAAATTTTAAATTATCAACCAACCCCTTCATGCCCTGTCTTCCCTTCTGCCCAGCTTAGAATCAGTGGTTAGGGTGACCAACCATTCCAGTCTGCCTGAGACTGAGGAGTTTCACAGGATGCTGGACTTTCAGCACCAAAGACTGTGAGGTCCTGGGAAACCTGGGACAAGTTGGTCACCCTATCAGTGGTACACACTATAACCCCATTGGATACAACTTTTAACCCCTCTATTAGTTAGTGTGAGAGACACTAGCTGTTGTAACATACAGGCCCTACAAGCTCTCACCTGCAAATAGACTGAGAAGGTGTAGAGAAGGTACATAACTATTAACAGAATTGGCCCAGAAACATGTCATTTCTGCTCACACTACAAGAGCCCAACCTAGAGGCAAAGGCCCTTGGAGGTGAGGTTTAGATTGTACCCAGGAAGAGGATATGGACATCCACCACAATTCTAGTCTTTACCGCAAAATCCCCACCAAGCATCCATTGTACTTGCCTGGCAAAACCTCAACCCTGTTATCCCATTATCCTGCCTTACTTCCTACCTGCACTTGAGCAGCTGACTGACCACAGAAAACATGACCCTGCTGCCTTGACTTTCCTCCAGTTCAGGGCAAGGCTCACTGGCCCCCTGCATACTGCCCAGCAAATCCAGTATAGCTCCCTATTAATTCACTCTATCATTTTCCAGAAAACTATTTCACACGTTCTCTTCTCTTCTCAAACATCTAAATCCCTGTTATGCTTCAATTTTGGCTCGTAACTGCCTCATATTTTTCTGAGCTATTTTCTCAGTCAGGCTTTTTATCACTTTTCTCAGCAACAAAAAAGAAAATGTTCCGATCTTGCTGTCATTTAATTAACTAAAATATTGGCATGGGTGCACAGGTGCTCTGCCTTCCTCTCTCGGTTCCTTTCCTCTTCCTTTTTCTTGCAGAGTAACCTCTCCCCTTGCATAGTCAGCCCCATCCGGTCTTGCCTTCTCACAACCTTTCTCCTGCAGTGATCTCTTCTCTTCTTTCTCCACCACTGAACCATTCTCATCAGCACACAATCATTCTGGAATATCTCCCACTTAAAAAAAATTATGTTAAACCTTTTTCCCTCTAACTACTATTGAATGTCTTATGACCCACTTTATAGAAAAATTACTCAAAATTTTGTTTATACTTGTTGGCTCTACTCCCTTACCTGCAATTAACTTTTTAAACTACTCCAAAGAATCTTCCATTCTCTCCAATCTAATAAAATTGCTCCTGACAAGGTCGCCAATGACCCCTTCATGCCAAATCAGATGGACAATTCTCAGTCCTCACCTTGCTTATCAGTAGGTGCGGTGTGATTTATTACTGTTCCTTCTTGAAACATGTTTTCCACTTGGATTCCAGACTCTGCAGCATCTCTGTGGTTCACCTCATAACTCACTACCCCGCACTAATGGCTCATGACACTTAATGTGGAAATGCCTCCAGGCTCGACCTTCTACTCTCTCATCTCCATTTGACTATATGCCTAAGTGATCTGAGCAATCCCATGGCTCTAACTTACCAAAAATAAATAAAAATAACATGCATGCGTTTGTTTTGTGTGTGTGAACATCTAGCTTAATCCTCTCCCCCAAGCTGCAGATTTACACACCCAATTGCCTATACATCTCAATTTAATATCTAATAGACATTGCAAAACCAACATGTCCAAAATAGAACTTTTCTTCCTACTCTTCATGCCACTCTGGTTTCCTTTAGGTAAATGCCATTATTATTCATGAGGTTATTAACTTCAAATTTATCCTTATTTCTCTCTTTCTCTTCTACACAATCCATAGGTATAAGAAAGCTATGACTTCAAAACACACCCTAAATCCCTAACCGCTTCTCGCTGCCTCCATAACCATACTCCATTCCAAGAAACTCTAATATTCTATTAGATTACAGTAATAATTTTCTAGAATATTCTCTCTGCTTCCATCTTAGCCAGCTCTCATCTGACCTCACCATGCATTTGCCACTCACCTGTCAACATAATATTTTAAAATGATAAATTGGGTCATGTCTTTCCCCCGTTCAAACCCCTCAAGTAGCTTTTTATAACATGTAGAATAAAATCTGAAATCCTTACAATAGGATCCAAGTTCCTACATAGTTTGGGGACCCCTTTGTGACCTTATTTCCTGCAACTCCCTCCTCTTCTTGGCTCACATTTTTCCTGCTACATTAGCCTTTTTGCTACACTTTGGAAATTATACCAGCTGAGTTCTCACTTCTGGGACTTTGCACTTGCTGTCCTCTCTTCCCATAATCCACATTCTCTAAGTATTTGCATTGCTTGTTCTCACACCTTACCTATGGCTGAACTCAAGTGGCACCTTCTCAAGTGATGCCTTCGTTGACCCATTATTTAAAATTGCTTTTCAACCTGTCATTCTCTAAACTCTGGCCTTTTACCCTGTCATAAGAAACATCTTGTAGCACTGCTCAGCACTTGAAATCATGGTATATATTTGTTAATGTCCTTATGAGGGCATGAGATTAGTTCATGTTCACTGTTGAATTCCTATAAGCTGAAAGAGTTCCTTGCACATAGCAGGAGAGTAAATATTTGAATAAAAAAGAAAGTAAAAGAGAGTAGAAGAGGAAGGGAGAAAGGGAAGGAAGAAGGGAGGAAGGGAGAGAGAGAGAGAAGGAGGAAGGCAGGAAGGCAGGAAGGAAGGAAGGAAGGAAGGAAGGGTGGAAGGATGGGCAAACGTTTAATTTGTTTAATGTTGTAGATGTTGCTGAGGTAAACACCTTAAACTCCCCAACCCAAAAGTAAATCTAGATACTCAGATGCTTTGGATAAGTGCTATTATTTTTTTCTTCTTGTGTTTATTTCCAAAAATCATGGGAAAATGTTTATTTCTACACCTACCGGTCAATGGAAAAAGATGCAGCACCTTCATAGAGGCAGGAGAATACATAAAATAAACAACTTCACAAGAAGCAAGATTTGAAAGTCAAAAGTGGCTTCCTGATGAACTTATGTCGCTTAGGAATCCAAGGGTGATGTAAGTGGCTTTGTGAAATCTTATCTTCAGTAAGAGAAACATGATGGCTCTAGCTAATTTCTGAGTTGTGGAGACTGAATGTGACTAAAATAATACATTTACTTGAGGTTTATAAAAAGTATTTTTAATAGGCACCCCACCAGCCCTTAAGTTGTTATTATTGTTGTTTAAGTCCTTTTGTATGAGTGTCAGTAGCTCACTCTTCTCCCCTTCGCTCTTTCTCTCCCTCTCTCTCTCTCTCCCCCTCACTCATATTAAACACCACTCAGTGTGTCACAGAAAAAATGTTTCTGTTTTTACTCTACAGCTGTGCCTCCAAGATAGCATGAAATCACTACCAACCCATGGAAGCAAGAGTCATCAGACATGCTCCCTCTCGTTGCTACTAACCAAGTCACAGTAGCCAATGTCAAATGTCCGAACAGGCAGTTTCAGGAAAAAATTGAAAATACTATAGAATGAGGCAAGGAGGAAAACTAAAATATGAATATAAGAAGAGATATTGTTAGAAACAGTCTAAGCTATGAGCAAAATACCGTATTGAGAATGACTTTAAAATTGGAGGTTCATTTTCTCACCTAACAAGCATTCAGCAAGCAGACACTTGCAAGACAGTTATTGCTGGTCCATGTATCGGATCCCCTTTCCAGACAGATAGAAGAGAAAGAAGAACTGTGACAGACGTGTACTATGTGTGTTATTTATTAGGGAAGCCGAGCCTTTCCCAGACACCTTACAGCCCAATTCCCCTTACATCACATGCCAGACTGTCTCACTGAGAATCTCTAATTGAATGGAAATAGGAAACAGGGGAACAGGATCTTCATAACTGGCTTAATTTTAGACCAGTTACAATCGTTGTATGGCTTGGGGCAACTGCTACTCCTTATAAACCAAGGTTCTGTTAGTAAGAATGGAGATCACAGGTACTGAGTAGGTTACTAACAGTATCGTCACTGGAATGTGACAGAAACACAGGGAAGGCCGGGCGCGGTGGCTCACGCCTGTAATCCTAGCTCTCTGGGAGGCCGAGGCGGGAGGATCATTTGAGCTCAGGAGTTCAAAACCAGCCTGAGCAAGAGCGAGACCCTGTCTCTACTAAAAAAAATAGAAAGAAATTAATTGGACAACTAAAAATATATAGAAAAAACTAGCCGGGCATGGTGGCGCATGCCTGTAGTCCCAGCAACTCAGGAGGCTGAGGCAGGAGGATCGCTTGAGCCCAGGAGTTTGAGGTTGCTGTGAGCTAGGCTGATGCCACGGCACTCACTCTAGCCCGGGCAAAAAGAGTGAGACTCTGTCTCAAAAAAAAAAAAAAAAAAAGAAACACAGGGAATATTTTGAAACCAGACCAAGGAGAAACATGTCTAACCTTTAACTCCTGGGAAAAGATTTCAAAGCTCTCCTTAGGTCTTTTTGAAACCCAGACCATGCATAATCCCACAGTCATCTCTCACTCAGCAGTTAGTGTTCTTCCTTCCTCCTTCTCCACTTTGGTTTCACTTCTATGTCCTTTTCTATTATGTTGCTGCTTCCCCCCCAAAATGCCTTTCAGCCCCATGAGCAAATGTTAGGAGATTATCTCTCCCTCAAAAGGCAGCTCAAATTCTTGAACCCTTCCCTGACGTTCCCAGTGAAAAGCATCTTATTTCTGGGGCTGGGGGTGTCCATCAGAGAATTGCAGTCAAAATGCAGATGCCACCCCCAAATCTAAAAAGACAGGCAAATCCAGAGTCACAGCCAAGATCTCCTTGCCTGGAGCAGAAGGCCCTGGAGCTGTCAATTGGTAAGAACATTTAAATGATAGTTTTGATAAATGGCTGGAGGCTGAGTGTGGACTAGTTTAAGAAGGAGAAATTCCTGGGGGCTACAGAATTTTGGCAGGGGGATATTTTTATGGGTTTTACCTCCTGGAATCTCACAAAGTTCTCATGGTAAATTGTCAAGAAAGATCCCCTTGTGGCTCTGACAGAGGGAAGTGAAGAGTAAACATTGTGAAATATGCTCAGAATCTTCTCCGTGACAAAAGTTTACTTTCCAGGGCAAAAGACTTTATCAGAGCCTGAATCCACCCTGGGGACAAGCATTTCCTTACTCCACACCCCTCTAGCCCTCCTGTGTCACCTAAGGTGGGAAAAATGAGGCTAAGAAACACTTGTAAGGTCAGAGCCCAGGGACACAGGCCCGCTGTAAGACTGAGAATTAATCATAACGTTCTAGAACACGCTGCTTCCCACCACCTTACCACCACACTAACAGGCTCCAGTAGAGTAACAGCAATTACAGCTGGAGGAACTGCAGGACACGGGTTCTGATGAGCAGTTGTTGAGGGAGCATAAAGATAACAGGGAGACTACACAAGGGGTAGTGGAAGTCTCTGACACCTGCAGCTATAGCAAAACTTAAACAGCTAACTCCCAGCCAAATGAACACAAAACCTCATGCTAAAGGCTGATTGCCAAATACATCATGTCTGGCCTTCAAAAAAAATTGCAGGGCATACTAAAAGGCAAGAAAGGAGACAACTAATGGTCTGTGTTGCCTTTAATACATATGTATCTGGTTTTACCTGTTTATTTCCAAAACTCAAAACCCATGTCATACTGGACTTGTCAAGCTATCTGTTTTAAGTCAATGGTCTCCAAAAAAAAAGCACATTTTTCAATAGATACAGTTATTTATAAATGTTCTGCATCTAATATAATACTTTTCTAATAGATCATATTCATCATAAATCACACAAAATTAAAATGGATGAGATAAAAATTAATTATAGATTATAAACTGAGTTTCAAACATTTCTCCCCAACACCTGATAGCTCACATGTAACTTGAATACCTGCAGCTTGTTGTGGAAATCACTGATATAACAGGCAGAATGCTAGGATTCTTGTCCCTTGGCATCCACATGTTGTATAATATAATTTTCTTCCTTTGAAGGAGGGAAGAACCTATGGTTTGCTTCTCCTCAATATAATGTTGTAAAGGAGATGAAATTTTGTGATGCAGTTAAGGTCCTTAGTCAGTTGTCTTTGAGATAATAAAAAAGAAGATTATCTTGGGTGGGCCTGCTAGGGTAGCAGGTGAGTTCTTTAAAGGAATAGTCAAGCCTTCTCTGGAAGAACAGACTCCAAGGAGGGAGGCTCTCCCACTGGCTTCAAAGAAGCCAAATCGGGAATTGGTAATGGAGAGAAGAGTGGCAGTTAGGAGCTGAGGATCTCACTCCTATAACCACAAGGAACTGAATTCTGTTGACAACCTGAATGACCTTGTAAGAGGACCTCAAGATCCAGGTAAGAATGCAGCCTCGCCAACGCCTTGATTGCAGCCTATGAGTCCCTACACAGAATCATAAGGTTAAGCCTGCCAATTGAGCCATGCCTAGACCCTTCATCCACAGAAACTGTGGATAATTAATGAGTGTTGTTTTAAGGCTAAAGATTTGCAATTTGTTTCACAGCAGAGAAAACTAATACAACTAGTGCTAGTAAACTGGTTGACTCCAGGGTTCACAATTTTCAGTGAAGAGAGGTCTCTTGGGCTGGGAGATGCCAGCCTTCCATCCTCTTGGGTGCATATCCAATGAGATCCAGCCTGTGGAATGCTCCCCTCCTTTCAGATTTTCCCCAAGTCTTACATCTCAGTTGCAAGGATCAAAAAGTGACATCATGTTTACTCATTTTACCTCTCAAAAGCCCTGTAAGTTCACTAAAATTCTCCAAATTTAAAGGTTCTCAATTACAGCTCTTGAAATGAGTGGTCATTAAGATTTTATGAACAGGTGGTGGAGTAGGGGTGGGTAAGGCACAGACAATGTCTTGGAGTTCCCCCATCAGGAACAAGAGCTCTGCCACTCGTGGGAATACGAACCTCTCCCCCTCCCCTTGTTCCTCAATCCCAACCTCATGCCCTGAAAAACACACACACACAACTCAAACATCACCCCAACATACATGTGTGTGTGAACAGACACACACATATATATAACACTTTTCTCTTTTCCCTTCACAGCACACTCTCTGCTGCTTCTGAGTTTTAGATGAGAATCAAGTAAGAAAAATAGACTTAAACAGAGCTTCACATTCCAAAGTTGAGTATTCATCATAGTACATAGGAGCATCATTGTATGAGATCTCAATCTAAATCCCCCCAAAAATCAGGGCACCTGGGGGGTGTATATGTTTATGTCTTACTAACCACATGAATTCAAAAAAAAAAATTCATTACCCTAATACTCTACAAAACTGAACACTAACACCTACCCTATAATACTGCTGTGAAGGTTAAATGAGGTAAGGCAAAAGTTAACTACCACAGCACGCGATAGAGTCTAAATTAGCGTGTGCCTGCTTCTTGCATTAGCCAACCTGTTTCCTACATGGATGGTACTTTAGGATTATAATTTTGTACTTCATATGCGACCTGTACTATGTTCTCAACAAAATAGTCACTTGTTTCAATTTGGCTCCTTGTCAGTGTATACATTCTCCCTCATGATTGCCACAGCACCCCTAATTAAATGCCTAACACATTAAGGTAATATTTTGAAGTTTCTTCCTCTTTTCAGTGTTGGCAGTAATTCTTGATAGCTCTAAAACAAACAGTTTTATAACTGGGCAAAAATGAGAGAAAGATTCCCGGGGATCTATTCTGTACTGGCTCTTACTAAATTGAGTAGAAACTCCATACAGATCCACTCACATGTTTGGGTTTTTTTTTTTTTTTAAGTATATCTGAGTGGCTGATTTTGCTCCTCTGCATCAAATACGTATGAATAATAACTAATACTTGTAGAGCACTTTAGATTTCACAAAGTGTTACAAACTTTGTAAAAACTCTGTAAGAGAAAAGGACTCAATTTTGCTGCACACTTACTATAAGATGGTCATCATTCTAGGCACCTTTTATGCATTTTCTCATCTAATCCCTGTATCAGCTGTATAAAAGAAGTTCTTACTATTACAGGTTTCTGTGGAGTACAAGAACATGGAGAAAAGTTAAATATGTTTCTATGGATTATATAGATATGAAGTAGTTGGTCCAAAACTTGAATTTAAGACAGGATTTGAAACTCTGGGCTCTGTTTTCTAAAGGAAATGGTATAATTTCCTTAATAGCTTGAGGCTCTTCATCTTCTATGAGGTAGGATATGGGGACAAGGCTTTCTAGAAAACACATTTTATAACCTCCTATTATGTTTCCTGTCTTATTAATATGTCTTTATCTGGTCATGGAGACCCCTTCAAAGGCAAGGTGTACCTCTAGCAGATGCCCTATAACACCCAGACAGGGACTGAATGTCGTAATTTTTAAGTGAAGGCTCTCAGAATTTTCTAAAGTAAAAATAAAATTTATTGAGATATAAATTTGTATCATCATTTAAGGCAAACCCATCTCAAAGGGTAAAGAAGTATTTCTCTGGCTGATGGTAAATGGAAGATAGCAGTAGCAGATGTTTAGATGACTGCCCATCTCTTAAGTCAAATGGTTTCCTCTGCCTTGATTTAGTGAAATGACCTCTATTTATTATGTTTGCAAAGAAACACTAGAAGGCACTTTCATGATACATGGGGAACTATCGCATTCAGAAAAGACAGGACTGACAGCAGAGGGAATCTCTCATGTTACTCTCTAGGATCCCCTCACAATGTGTCTTCCCATTTGCCATTCTGGCGAGAGAATAAGAGCAAACCACTAATACCTTCTAGAGGAAAATGGAAAGGACGATCACACCTTGTGACATTTGCTACTAAGCCATTATTCCCGCAAGCATCTGATAGGCACTTACACATTCTAGTCCTGACCTAGTCTCTGAATCTATCGAGTTAAAGGAGACATAGGCTCTGCCAGCAGGCAATTTTGAGTCTGGGAAGAGAGACGGAGACACCTCCAACTAGCTATAAAGTGATATCATAACAAGTAGAATATTGGAAGCAGAGGAAATGGTAATACTTTCATGTAAAAATTCATATTTGAGTTTTGAAAGATGAAAAATATTTCAATTTGAGAGAGAAGGTATTCCAAATTCTGGAACAGGTAGAACGAAGGCTCAGAGTCCTGAAAATGTTCCTGTGCTCAGTGAATAAAGAGACTTGAGATTATCATACCGCTGGGAGGAGCAAGAGATACAGGGCAGACCACGCAAGGAATCCAGGTTGAGGAAGTCCTTGGGGCCACACGAAGCCATGTGGACTTTGTCCTGCAGCAGATGGAGAGCCTGGGGGGCTTTAAGAAACAAATATCCATCTCCAAGTCTGTCCTTTGGGAAGATGCTCTGGCAACTGTCCAAAAATGAACCAAAGAGAGGTGAATCTGGAGCTAGTCAAGAAGTTACAAGGTTCTGCACATGCTGAATATGGGAAATGTGGCAGGAAAGAGTTCTTGACTCTGGTGAGAAGTGAGTTAGAGAAAGGGGTTTATAATGACTTAGAAGTGTCTCTGGACTAGAAAACTGGGCGGGGAGTATCATTATTACCCAAATCATGAACGGGAAATGAAAGAGGTCTGATTGTCCCAAGTTATGAGGCAAAGATCTGGTAGAACATGGGTCCTGACAACCAGCCCTCTAAAAAACAGGAACATGAAAAGAAAGTAAGAAGGAAATAGAAATGAAAGCATAGGCGGGCCTGGTATAAGAATTGTTTTTTTAAAAGAAGAAATTAGGAAGAAGGATGGTGGAGTGGAAAGGACACGGAGTCAGAGATTTGAGTTCCGATAACAGTGCTGCTCATCACTTTCTGTGACCTTGAACAAACTAACTTCTCTGCACTTTGGTTTCCTCATACATGGTAAGTGTCAATAATAGTAACTGATGTGCCTTGCTCATTGAAATTTTTTGTAGAAATACAAGGAAAGTCTCTGGATCATGTTATGAAAGGGTCACCTCTGCCTTTGGTTAGGCCCTGGGGAGACACTGCTATGCACCACCGGATCCTGTTTGGTAACAAAGGACGTACATTCCCAGCTCTGAGGAGTGTTGCTAATGAACAGACTCCAGCTTTTAGACTCCCTCTGAGCCTGTTTTGGCTGAAGAGAACAGCCCTACCCAAAGTTACACCCCTTTTAGGGAAGCTTGAATTCAGTGAATGATGGACTCCGGGTTACAAATTGCTCCAATTAGGGATAGCTCTGAGGCACCATCCCATCTACATTGCTCCCCACAGGGTTACCTAGGCCTCTGTTGAGACTGCGTCATAGCTCAACTTCTCCTCCCCAGCCCAACTCTGTCGCTAATTCCAAGGGCTCTTCCTAATAAATCTCGTGCCCACTAATCAACATCCCAGAGTTTGCTTTCAGAAGAACCCAACCCATGACCAGCCCTTATCCCAGGGTATCCAAACATAGATATCTTGTATAATATCCCAACCTAAAAGCAAACACCATCTGTCTCTCCCATGCCAAATCCCATACTGCTTTACTCCAAGAAAAACACCAATCTCAGAGTTTTGCAATCGCTACACTACTGACATTTTGGACTGGACCATTCTTTCTTATGGAGGCTGTCCTGTGCACTGTAGGATGTTTAGCTGCATCCCTGGTCTCTAACCTCTAAATGCTAGTAGCAACCCCTTCCCAAGTTGTAACAGTCAAAAATGTCTGCAGATGTTGCCAAATATCCCTGGGAGGGGGAGGGGAGAATCATCCCCATTGCAAACCATTGATGTAGTTTACATAGTAACATAAACGTGTACAATGTGTTAATGGTTGACATTGACTTAGGTCAATTCTCAAAAGATACTTGCTTCACGGTGAGGACTCCTTTAAAGATACAACGCCTTATCATAAAGGGACACATTTTTAATGGCAGGATTTAACCTTTCCAATGATACCACAGAGTTATCAGTCTAATCTCCTGAAAATAAAACCCTCTTGGTACTTTTTGTAAAACTTTTTATGTCAGATCAGACTTTGAGAAACATCAGCTTGTGGGGTTACATGCATTATAAGGGAAGGGGGTTATTCAGAGCGGCTTTCAAAGCTATAATTCAACAACAGAGTTAGCTGATTTTACTGTACTTTACTTTATTGCTATTCACAGATATCATATATTTTACAAATTGAAGGTTTGTGGCAACCCTGCATTGAGCAAGTCTATTAGTGCCATTTTCCAACAGCACGGGCTCACTTCTGTGTCACATTTTGGTAATTCTTGCATTATTTAAAACTTTTTCATTATTATTATATCTGAAATAGTGATCTGTTATCAGTGATCTTTGATGTTTTGGGGCACCACGTATCACACCCATATAAGACTGTGAACTTAATCAATAAATGTTGTATGTTCTGACCGCTCCACTGACTGGTTGTTTCTTCCTCTCCCTCCCTCTCCTCAGGCCCCTATTTCCTAAGACACAACAATATTGAAATTAGGCCAATAAACCTACATTGGTCTCTAAGTGTTCAAGTGAAAGGAAGGGTCACATGTCTCTCACTTTAAAGAAAAAGCTAGCAATGATGAAGCTTAGTAAGGAAGGCATGTTGAAAGCCAAGATAGACTGAAAGCTAGACCTCTTGCATCAAACAGCTACTCAAGTTAGGAATGCAAAGGAAAAGTTACTGAAGAAAATTTAAAGTGCTACTCCAGTGAACACACATATGATTAAAAAAAGAAGTCAAGCAGCCTTATTATTGATATGGAGAAAGTTTTAGTGATCTAGATAGACGATCAAACCAGCCACAACATTCCCTTAAGCATAATCCAGAGCAAGGTGTAACTATCTTCAAGCCTATGAAGGCTGAGAGAGGTGAAGAAGCTGCAAAAGAAAAGCTGGAAGCCAGCACAGGCTTGTTCATGAGCTTTACAGAAAGAAGCCATGTCCATAACATAAAAGTACAAGGTGAAGCAGCAAATGCTGATGTAGAAGCTTCAGTAAGGTATCCAGAATATCTAGCTAAGATCACTTGTGAAGGTGGCTACACTGAACAACAGGTTTTTAAGGTAGACCAAACAGCTTTATATTCAAAGAAAATGTCATCTAGGACTTTTATAGCTAGAGAGAAGTTAATGCCTGGCTTCAAAGAACAGGCTGACTCTCTCGTTAGGGGCTAATGCAGCTGGTGACTTTAAGTTGAAGCCAATGCTCATTTACCATTTTTGAAATCCTAGGGCCCTTAAGGATTATGCTAAATATACTCTACCTATGATCTATAAATGGAAAAACAGCCCAGATGACGGCAAGTCTGTTAATGGCACAGTTTACTGAATATTTTAAGCCCACTGTTGAAACCTACTGCTCAGAAAAAAAGATTCCTTTCAAAATATTACTACTCATTGGTAATGCACCTAGTCATCCAAGAGCCCTGATGGAGATGTATAAAGAGATTAATGTGTTTGCATGCTTTTTGCACAACATTCATTCTGCCGCCCATGGATCAAGGAGTAATTTCAACTTGCAAGTTTTATTATTGAAGAAATACATTTCATAAGGCTAGAGTTGCCATACACAGTTATCCCTCTGATGGATCTGGGCAAAGTAAATTTTTTTCTTTATTTCAGGGTATTGTGAGGGTACAAACATTAGGGTTACACTTTATGTCTTTGCCTCAACCTTCTAGAAAGGATTCCCCATGCTAGACATCATTAAGAACATCCATGACTCATGAAAGGAGGTCAAAATATCAACATGAACAGGATTTGGAAGAAGTTGATTCTAACTCTCATGGATGCCTTTTAGGTATTCAATACTTCAGTGGAGGAAGTAACTGCAGATATGGTAAAAATAGCAAGAGAACTAGAATTAGAAGTGGAGACTGAAGGCATGACTGAATTGCTGTGAGCTCATGATAAGCAGGTGAGTAGTTGTTTCTTATGAATGAGCAAACAAAATGGTTTCTTGAGATGGAATCTACTCTTGGTGAAGATGCTGTGAACATTGTTGAAATGACAACAATGGATTTCGAATATTCCATAAACTTAGTTAATAAAGCAGTGACAGGGTTTGAGTGGATTGACATTTTCACCAAATGTGAAAAAAAGTTCTACTGTGGGTAAAATGCTATCAAACTTCATTTCATACAACAGAGAAATTTTTCATGAAAGGAAGAGTGAATCAATGCTGAAAACTTCATTTTTGTCTTATTTTAAGAAATTAGCCAGGCACACAGGCCCATACTCTTAGCTATTTGGGATGCTGAGGTAGGAGGCTTGCTTGAGTCCAGGAGTTCGAGGCTACAGTTAGTTATGATTCCACCTGTGAATAGCCACTGCACCGCACTCTAGCCTGGGCAACGTAATGAGACCATGTCTCTAAAATATAAATAAATGAAGATAAAAATAAAAGTTTTTTTTTAAAAGAGAGAAATGCCACAGCCACTCCAACCTTTAGCAACCACCCCCCTAATCAGTCAGCAGCCATCAACGTTGGGCAAGACCCTTCACCAGCAAAAGATTATGACTCACTGAAGGCTAAGGTGATCATTAGCAATTTTTAGCAATAAGGTATTTTTAAATTAAAATAGGTACATGTTGAGGCATAATGCTATTACACACTTAATAGATGACAATACAGTGTGAATATAACTTTTATATGCACTCGGTGACTAAAAAACTCCTGTGACTTGCTTTATTGTGGTATTTGGAGTATTGTGGTGGTCTGAAACAGAACCTGCAATATCTCTGAGATATGTCTGTCCTATATTCACATACATCAAAAAGTGATGGTAAGAGATCTGATCTGCATATCTTTCTAGGGAATGCTAAGACATGAAGTCAAGTTATCAAATTTCTGTAAGATCAACTATATGAAATCCCCAATATTTGATCATTTTTAACCATTACAAAAATGGAATTTTACATGATTCAATCTAATACTTGGTCAGGAATCCACTCTAATTAAGGCTATCGGACACCAAGTGAAAATAGGGTTTTTTTGTTTTTTGGGAGTTTTTTTGCATTTTTTTATTTCAGCATCTTACAGGGGTACAAATGTTTACATAACATATATTGCCTTTACCCCACCCAAGTCAAAGCTTCAAGCATGTCCATCCCCCAGATGGTGCGCACCATACCCATTAGGTGTGAATATACCCATCCTCTCCTCCTCCCTCCCATATGCCCAACACCCGATGAATGTTACTGCTACACGTGCACATAAGTGTTGATCAGTTAATACCAATTTGATGGTGAGTACATGTGATGCTTGTTTTTCCATTCTTGTGATATTTCACTTAGTAGAATGGGCTCCAGCTCTATCCAGGATAATACAAAGGGTGCTAGATCACTATTATTTTTTGTGGCTGAGTAGAACTCTGTGGTATACATATACCACATTTTATTAATCCACTCATGTATTGATCGGCACTTGGGTTGTTTCCACATCTTTTCAATTGTGATTGTGCTGCTATAAACATTCTAGTTTTTAATGCAACTTCTAATTGATATGATTGCTACGAAAGATTTTAAGTTCCAAGTAGATTCAAAAGGAAAGATTTCTGTGATCAAGCAATGCTGTCTACATAATGCCAAGGGAAATGGCACATCTCATGCTTTGTTTTTCCACCTTTTTGGGAAGAGAAGAATATTAGAAAATGTCCTCCCAAATCTTTGGGGTAGAAGGGGAGATGTGGAGAGGAATAGATGTTTGAGAAGGGCTATGAGATAATAGAGACTTAAAGTGAAGTTTTCCTCTCTTGATCTTCTTGATTCACTGCTTCCTGTATGGTATGGAGAAATAATTCTGGACTGACACAGGATCACCTAGCCCAGTGTCCTCTGAACTAAGTAATAAAAATCCATGCTGGATTTATCCTAAGACTCTATAAAATCTCTAGAGTTGCAGTTTCTTTTCAAAATGTGCTCTTGATCCAAAAGCAGCCTTTTTTGATGGCACATATAAAACAGGCTAATAGTTTAGATCCAAGCATAAGAAAGAGATATACCTTCCTAAGTCTACTCAGTACATTATAAAATATAACTAAGTCACATTTCATCCATCCCTTGCTTTCCAGCCCCACCATTGGCAGCTCAAGAGCTCTTTCACAGGCAACTACCAATACAAATTTGCCAATTACCAACTTGTAGGTCCTCTCCTTATAATTCAGTTATATGTTTTACTCATTACTAAGCATTGTGTTTGTAATAAAATAGGTTACAAATCTAGATATGACATAGCCCCTAACTTCTAAGGCTTGTCGTGAAATAAGAAATCCAGAAAAATGAACTCTAGCTTTGAATCGATGCCAGGAAGGAAAGCTTTGTTGGGTACTATAAGGACTCAAGGAAATTCTCAGGTCTACCAGCAGAGTTGGGACTGAGAAACAAGGCAACAGTTCATAAATGTCTTATAAGAGGACAAGAAATTTGAGCTGTTATGAGAGACGAGTGAGAAGTTCACCACAATGATGAAAGTGGTAGGACAGAGAGATCGTTTCAGTCACAGGGAACTAAATGGGTAGAGAATAAAGACATGAGCCAGCCAGCCAGGCATGCCTTGGAATTCAAACTAAGCTAAGGCAAGAGCAAAAGTCTTAATGGTGAGGTTGGTTCCGGAACTCAGATTACTATCACTTCCCGGTTATTATCTCTTCTACCATGTCCTAATTGTTCACTGTCTCCAATTTCACTAATGCACAAATAACTTTCAAATGCTCCCTGTTACCTACAAGATAAAGTAAAAAAACAAGTTCTTTAAAGTGGCACATGGGCCCCTTCATCACCTGGTGCCTGATCTTCTCTGGCTGCATCTCCTTCTATCTCCTCATTCATTCAATCATTCATTCAACCAAGATTTAGTCAGTAGCAACTATATTCAAGGTATGGCATGAGTAGCTATGCAACAAAAGAGGCATGGTCTCTGCCTTCATGACAATTACTTCTATGAAAAAGGATGCACCTTATATTAATAATATAGCCACAATAAGCTATATGCAGGTCATCAAGATTGTCATAAAATTCTATACATGGCCTTTGCATGTTGTCTTTTCTCAGAATATCCTTCCCTCCTTGACAAACTAATAAAACCCTTCTCATCCTCCATAATCCTACTCTGCCTCATTTCCTCTGAAAATCTTCCCTGAATTGAGCATCTTGCTCTCAAAATACACTGTCCTTACCTCTTTGGTAGTTCTGGCTATGTGGTTCGGTGACTACTGCTGGTTTGTTTACAGACAGGATATTGAGAAGACTTAATAACTGGTGTGGTAGGAATTCTGACTGGTCCTACCTGATGTTGACCAACACAGTCACGCATGCCAGTGAATTTCAATTCTGTTTCTCCCCGCGTGACTGTGATCATTAGGCTTTTATCTTGTTCATATATGTATTCCCAGAGCCCAGTACATAGTAAGCCCCAAAAACTTCCCTGAATAAATGAAGAACTGTTTTTTTCTAACGCAGACACACACTGTTCACTCTGACTTCTTTGCTAGGCCCTTGTAGGGGTCAGTTATCTGTAAAAGTTCAAGAAAAATATCTCCTGCTCTCCTTAGAAGCAATATTGCCCTGGAAATGGGGAGTCTAAATTAGAATATTGGCTTGTTCTCTGTTGCCTCTACTCTCTGCAGCCTCACGGTGCATAAACATTTCCCAGAGTAGATGATGGGGTTTATATTAGAAGGAGAAATAAAATTATAATGAGCACCCAGGTTCCTTCCTATTACTCCTGATAAAACCTATTATATACAAGGTGTCTATTCCCTTCATGTATTGGCTTTAGTTAAATGTGCCAAGTTTTCAGCTGAGCATCTATTTTGGAGGGACTACAGTCTACATTTTTGGTGATTTCGACTTTACTTGTATGGCTGTTTGGTTTTTGGTTATGTGTTGTGTTATTTGTTTTCTCAACAGTTATTAGCTGTTGAGGCGATTTCTTGATTAGCTATCAGTGCCATATGTCACCTGGAGCTGGATCAGGTATCTTGGCCTATGACAAAGACCCCCACAGCTCCCTCGTGGTGCTGTCAACTGCCCCTGCTCTGTCACTCCGGTTTGAAGCTTGAGTGACATTCTGGAGAGGATTTGTCAACCTAGCAAAGTAGAGGTAAAGAGAACCAGAGCAATTGTCCCATCACCAAATGCTTCCCATATTTTTCATGAGATTTTCAAGATGTCAGAGCTATAGGGAATCTTTGATAGTGTCAGCTCAGGAGCCATCTCTGGTTAATTGATCAGTGGCTTTGATTCTTAGTGGGACAGGACCCATATGAACTAATGATGCCTGCCAAGGACAAGGGAGAGGAGAGTGAGGACGTGTGTGTCAAAGATTTGTAGATCCTGATCCAATCCCGCTCTTTTACCTAAGGGATGACTGAGGAGGTCCAGAGAGAGAGGTGATTGGTGCATGACCACATGGACAATCACAAACATACGTGAGACTGGGACTCACATCCTCCTCCCACAACACCCACTTTTAGCATTTAATATGAGAAAGCTTGCTCTCCAGGATGGAATTTCTCATCATAATTGCCTTCTCCTCAACAACTTTTGGCCAAGGTTTGGAAATAATATCAAAAATGCTGTTTTTATTCTTCCTCCTGCCTGTCCCTGAATTCAAAGTCACATTATAGAAACCACTGCAGGTCCCCACTCATGGGTGCAGATCTTGGCCCCATAGCCCCTGTTTGACCCTTCCTCTGCATCATAGCTGTCCCACCAGCTCCACCCATAGCTCTACCTCTCCTCCAAGCCCCTTCTAATTAGTGGATCTTTTGGAAAGACTGACCAGCCTCTGATCAGCTTCTAATCAAGATGCTTCCAACTAAATAGTAGCTTCATTTAGCAAATAAGTGCTTGATCCAAGCTCCAAGGACAGCCAAACCATCCGGGAAGATGAGTGATTATACTCAGTCATTCACATAGTCATTAATTTTAAACGCACATTTTGTGGATCCAAGAATGCATATAAGACAGTCCCCGATCTGTTCTCAAGCTCCTTACAGTGGGAGTGTGGGAAGAAGCAGGGAAGAATAAAATAGTGTGGTATCTTTCAGGAACCACAAATAGCCCAGGAGTCTGAGGAGAAGAGATTGAGTTGAGTCTAGAGAGCCAGGAAGGAAATGATCAAAGCCACGTTCTCTGCATTATGTGGTTGGACATCAACTGGAGACAATGGGTTTCTTAAAAGTTCAGCTTCATATGTGGGAAATGTCCCTCTGGCAGCAGTGTGGCCCAAGGAGAGACTGGAGCCAGAGAAACCAATTAGCTGCCTAGCGCAATAGTCCAGGGGAAAGGTGATGGGTCCCCATAGGGGGCAGTGGAATGGAGTGAAGAGGCAGGTACATAATAGGGCATGTGCATATTTAGTAAGGAAAATCATTTGCTCCAGTCCTTTCATTTCAAAGGTGATGAAAAATGTCCAGAGCATCCAAGGAGTATACCCAAAGGACCTACAGCTTCAACCCTGTCACGTGAGTTCATTCCACTTTGTGTTTAGGTCATGTGTGATGATCTTTATGTCACATGGATGAAGGGGATCCCAACAGAGCTAAGTTCCTATTGGTTCTCATGCCAGGCAGTAGTTAATTAGAACACTAGCAACCCGAAGCAAGGATTTTAGATCATTCATTTATCTTTCTCGTGAGTTCCTTTCCCCTGTCTCAGCCCCAGCCTATGGCTCAGGGTGAGTAACACAGTCAGTACAATCACAATTGGCGTCACAGGGATCCTTTCTGTCAGTCTTTGCTCCTGGAGTCGTGGTCCCAGAGGGAAGTGGTCCCCAACCACAGCGATTACCAACAGCACCTGGGGAAAGTGTGCAGTGGGCCAAGTTGCCACAAAGCAGAACACCTGTCACTAGACGTTGCTTTGAAGTGGCATGCCGTTCATTTCACCATTCTCCTGACAAAGGTCCTCAGAGAGCACCCTCTGCCTCTGTCATTTCTACTTTAGGCTAGTGAGAGCCTTTCTTGATATTTTTTGCAATCACCCCATTAAAGTTGCAGCACTCTCATTTTACTTGCACTTTATAGCTCTTTAAAGGGCTTTTGCTTACAATGTTTTGTCTGTTATATGGAGGCAGTAGAACACTGAAGGCCATTAGGACAGGGGTTATCCTCCTCACTTGCTGGGACAATGGGGCAGCTAAAACTGGCAGGGATTGAGAATTTGTCTCAAAATGAAGATAACCGTTTATTGTGGTTTGAATGTGTCCCCCAAAGTTCATATATTGGAAAATTGATCCTCAATACAGAGGTGTTGAGAGGTGGGACCTTTAAGAGGTGATTAGACCATGAGGGTTCTGCTGTGATGAGTGGATTGATGGACCAATGCCATTATTGTGGAAGTGAGTTCCTTTATTGCAAATATTCACTGCATATATGCTCTGAGTCAAGAACTCCAGCTATGCTATGAGAAGTATCAGATTCAGTCAGACATGCAGACATAGATAGACTTGGCCTTTAAAGTCAAGCAACAGAGGAGACTCTCACACACCAGTAGCATCCCACGTAACAAGGGAAGACATTTGCAGAGAGAGATGCTCAGGCCATATGCCATGGGCACTCATTGCTGCATGAGGAGGGGCCCAGCCTTCCATGCCCAAGTGCTGGGCCCTGGCACCCATGACAGTGGAAAGTCACTGAAGGGTCTGAGCGAGGATGTGTTGTGATCAGGAATGTTGTTTGTTCATTAATTTTATTTTTAAGCAATGTGTTTGTGAATAGGGAAAAAGGGAGACTAGAATTAGGGAAACAAGCGAAACACACAGAGCTTTAGAGAAGAGTAGAGTACTGGATGCACCTCTGATCACCCATCTCCAAAAGCTATTGTCCATTGATACAGTGGAGCTGGGGGCCCAAACTGGGAGAAATGCCACCTAGAGAATAAGAAGCAGTGAGAGGGGAAGGTAGAGCAGTTGCTGGATGAGGGCCCAGGTGTGGTGTGTGAGTGGTCAGAGCAAGCAGGAGAGTCTTTGTGCAGCCCCTGGGGCCAAGCCCTGACTCACAGCAGCCACCGTCAAAGCCAGGCCTTGCCTGTCAAAAATAAGTCATCTTTTCAGGAGTATTTCCAGCAACATGCCAGCAGCTCACTGGGCAGTGCCATTTGTGTACCCAGAGCCTCGTTTGAGCAGCCCCTTGGCAAAAGTTCTGACTCCACGTGCTTTGGCCAAGAGGATTCCTTTCTGAGGCTAATGCAACATGCGCGGGGCCCTGCCATCTGCCCAGCTTTCTTTCTTCTGCAAATTATGATTTTGTTGTTATTGTCCATTCTGTTTTTAATGTTTCTTTTGTCTTTTTCCAATCTCCTTGTCTAGAGACTGTGTGGCTTCTGATTTTTCCAGCCATGTCACAAAGGCACAGATGTAAGAGGAAAATCCAGAAAATTGCCGAAATGAGGCATTTACTCCACAGTAACCTCCACCTCAGGGGCTGTTCGGAGGAGATGAGAAAATGGGCATAAAAACACTTTATAAACTGTAAAGGAATATCCCCAAAGGTACTATTCTATTATTAAATGGCATAAGGGCAAAAACGCAACATCCCTAAAATCTGAGATACAACCAAATAAAATCAATATGTGATGAATGAGATCACATAACTACAGAAGCCTACGCTCAACTGAACCATCTCTCAGGGCAAAAAGAGAAGGAACAAGGTCTCAGTAATATAATCAAATGTCTTCTTAACTGCGAGAAAATCTAGCGAAAATCAAAGATGTGAATGTATCTAAAAAAAAAGATCATTTAAATAAAATGGGTGTGGGATAAGGGGAAGCCTGGGATAGGGAAGACAATGAATATTTGACTCCTTCAAGAAGCTGGAATCGAGGGTGGCACCATTTATTTGGGCCCTTTCAGGGAAGCCAAGTTCTCAGGGCTGAAGTCAGGGCAAGAAAAATTGACTAAAATTGTATGTCAAATACATATCTTAGAGAGGACCAGGGTAGAGCTGAGAAATGATCAGTTCAAAGACCAATAGCAAGCAAAATATTAACTGAATTGGAAGTGAAAAGGCAAGGGTCTCAATGCAAGCAGACTTGATAAGGAATGCTATGCCATAAGTAATTCAAGATTGTCCTATCCTGACTTTCCTTGCCACCACCAGTGCCTTGTAAATACAAGATCACAGAGGAGCCAGAGCAGTAATTTAGAGTTTCTAGCTCTGTCCAAAGAAGTGGCCTTTTGATCAGAAGGTTAAATATCCAGTACCTTTAACAGGTATCTGTCCATTTCACAGAGAGTTGTATCCATTGTGAGTGCCTTGAAACCAGTAGCCATTAGGGTACCCTAAGTGCATTAAGGAATCCCCTTATTTGTTTGCCTTGTTATTTCAGCAAGAAACACATCCACCAGAGGACTCAAGAGTTTTATGCTGTCATGATGCTTTTTCTTTTTTATTTTAAATCAATAAATGGGTATCTCAGTGTTTGTATTAGTATCATCTAATTAGGTTGGCATAGGTGCATATATTATAAATAAGCCAAATTTCCAAATGTGAAAACCCAAGGACCAGACCCTGGAGCAAGGAAGCAAGCAACACAGGGATACAGACACCTGGGAAACCAGGAGCCTCAGGCAACAGTTCTATCCATGTCTCACAGTAAATCAATCAAGACAAGCTTTGTCTTTGCAGAGACTTATGTTGGGCCAGTGACGATTCAAGCTTCATGGAGCTTCTTTAGCTCAAAGAAGCCAAAACCAAAGCATCCTTGAGCTTTAACTTAGGATATGAAGGTTTCATTCTGAAATCTAGAGATGCTACTAGAGGTGAATGAATCAAAAAATATGGGAGTTCAAAGAAAAGAATAACTAAGTTTTCTGTAAGCACTAGAAAAACAATTTATGTAGAAACAGCTTCTCTTAGACTTTCCCTACTATTGTTTGGAGAGTCACAGAGACTGTGGGTTAAAAACAAACAAAGGTAAGTATAACAAAATCTATCATAACACAAGAGAATGAAAATGATAGGAGAACTATTATCTAGTTCTTGGGATTTTTCAGGCTGTTGAAATGAAGTGCAGGTCTAGAAATGAAGAGTTATAAAGCCATGCATAACTCCTGTCGACCTGGGTTCATCTGAGTGATGCTGGGCTAGTTTCTTGACCTCTCTGTGCTACAGGCTCTTCAAATGGAAGACAGGCTAATAATGCTTATATTTCTTTATTGAGGGGTCATTAAAGATCTTGCAATGTTATAGGTGTTTAAAATGTTCCCATTTTCTTTGATTGAATTAAAAGATCACCTGTTAATTTTATGTTCAAACTGCCAAAAAGCAGCAAGCTCTCATAAATGCCATTGACTGCCTGGCTGGCCATGGCTCAGACTGTCAGGACCCATTAAATATTTTAATTTAATCTTTATGCAAATTTTGACCTAATATAATGTAGCCAAACTTTTCTTTCCATTTCATGACATTAACCAATATATCTTAGTGTGATTAAAATACCCAATCTGCTAACTAATTAGGGACTAATTAGTCAACTTGTATATTTATGAATGTTTCCAGTATTTTTAATTGCAGGCCTATGGAGTCCTGGGAAATATTTGTGCCTGTCAACAGGTTGAAAAATACCAAAACATTGGATTACAAAGCAGTAATATTAAAGATTGGGTAATAATGATCCTTCATGTGTTAATAGCATACACATAGCTTTTATAGTATACATATAGCCTGCTATAGTATACATATAGCCTTTCTATCTACATTACCTTATTTGATTTTCACATCTCATGGGATAAGCAGATATTGGGAATTTTTTATAACCTGGCATTAGTGTCTGTCATGTGGTATGCCCTTAATAAATGTTGACTGAAAGAATCAAAAGAATGAATATTAAATGCTCAATAAATATAAGAAAGATGAGTGGATGGATGGAAGAATGTAATTTACTCAAGAGTAAAAGGCTATATACTTGGATCAGCTAGAGCTATCTTATCTCTGCAGCTTGACTGCTATCTTCTTATAGAGATCCGTTGAATTTTATAGCCACTATATACATCACAATATCTAACTTAATGCCTTGCTCTCAATAAACTGGCCAATGTTAGTGCATTTGTACAACTATTTCCCAACATAATAATATCCATAGAAAATTGTCAGAATATTCCACTCACCCCTTATCCAACACTTCTGGAAATATTGGAAATGTACAACATGTACTTTTACCCAAAATTATATGATTAATCTTTAATATAATACAATACTAATATAATATGTCTGACATATAAAATTGGAAAACATACTTTTCTCCCTTGTGCTACAAATTTCCTGAGTAGATATTAGCTGTACTATGATGGCTGAATATGTATAAAATCTCTTATTTGCCCTTTCTTGATATCCTAGTACTCCTTGATACTCAGATTAACATGGATTTCTGAGAGACTCTATTTCCCACTTGCCTGAGATCCATTACTTTCCTCACTCCACACCAGATGCCTCAGTTGCTTTCAAACTGTCTCTTTACTGTGAAACTGGCATGGGGACAGGCACTTACTTCTCCTTTCTCCTTTCTCTGCCACAGGTTGGTGGTGGACACATAATTATTTTTTTCTGGAAGTTTTCTGCTCCACCCCTTTTCTATCAAGTAGATGGCCTGTTTCAGTGACTGCCTTTATCTCTGAAGAATCCAGATTTCTTTCCCTCTAGAGCAATAGTTCTCACTCCTGGCTTCACTATATAAACCCCTAAAAAGCTTTTTAAGATACCAGTTCCTGGGACCTATACCCCAGGAGTCTAATTCAATTGATCTTGAATGGAACCAGGGAGTCCAAATCAAACAAACAGATAGAACTTCCTCAGATGATTCTAACAGGTCACAAAGGTTAAGAACCATCACTATAGTGTAAAGCATTCTGCAGTGCACATTCACAAGTATTCTAAGAGCTGTGATAATAATAACAAATGATTGTCCATTTCTGAATGAGAGAAAAGTCATACATATAACCCACTGTATCAGTCAGCATTGTAGGAGCCATGCAACCATAACAAATAAGCCCCAAATATCTCAGCAGTTTACAGCAATAAAGATTTATCTCTCACCCATGTTGCGTTCCCTTCACAGTGGACTGTGCTCTGATCCTCATCTTCTTCATCCCAGGACAAAGCTGAAGGAACATCCCTTACCTGAGACTTGATGTTCTAAGGACAGAAAGAATAAGGATATAATAGAACCATCCAATGGTTTTTAAAGCTTCTGCTCAGAACTGGTCTATGTGACTTCTTACATTTCATTAGCTAAAGTAAGTCTAGATCCAGCCTAGAAAGTAAGAAAATGCAATATTCTACGAGAAAACTTTGGACACCAAAGTTGTGACAGTGACTCAACAAAGTACACGGATTGAATGAAGGTTTGGTTTTTCAAAAGAACAGTGATCTCTGCAGGAGGGAACGCTCAGGAGTAAATTTCTCTGCACCCATCATAGCTACACAAAAATTAGTCACTCAAGTCATATTTCACAATGGATTTTGAGGGAGATATCAAAAAAATTGAGGTTGTGGTAAGAGATAAATAAATGAAGCCAAGGCAAAAGTGAAAATGTGTTCATTCCCTTCCTCAACCTTTTAAAAGTTGCCAATCCTGAATGTTTACCTGTACATTCAAACGTGTTCATCTCTCCATGAACGTAGCTTAAACGGAGCTCCAGAGTCCTTGCAGCGAGTAACATATATTTCAGAACTAAACAACATGAACAAGAAAGCGTCTTCCGAAGGAATAAAACTTTTCAAAGTTCATCCTAGAAAACGAAAGAAGCAAATGTTCACTGCTAATACACAACCTCTGAAGGGAGGCTGCTCTCTCCCCTTCAGAACTCCATGGGATTCATAAAGCACAGAGTAGTGGACAGGGCATGGGCTCTGGGATTATTTCCCAGATGACCAGCTGCTCTTTTGTGGCCTTGGGCAAGCCACATACATCTTTAAGTCTCAGTTTCCCCATTTAGAAAATAGTACTTCACCCACTTTATTGGATTGGCAAAATAATAATAATAAACATTATTATTATATTTCACATAGATAAAAATCTGTGCAAAAGTCGAAAACAGCGTAGGATTTCAATGGTAGCAACTTATTGTTGTTTTGTTGTTATTTTTGTTATTGACCCTCATAATCTTATAAGATAGGCAAGGCAGATATTAATACAGTAGTCCCCCCTTACCTGCAGAGGATACATTCCAAGCCCCACGGTGGAGACCTGAAGCCACAGATGGACTGAACCCTATATATACTGTCTGTTTCCATACATACACACCTATCATAAAGTTTAATTTATAAATTATGTCAAGTAATAGATTAATAACAATA
>NW_012147886.1:713215-715447 GCF_000956105.1 Propithecus coquereli | reverse complement strand
GCACATTATAAGCACCAAATAAATCAGCTATCATCCTTATCATTGTTGTTATTACTAAATATGAATACAGAAAAATAGAAAAGAAATATGCCAACAGGTTAACGATGGTTATTTCTCAACAGAGGGATCAGCGGTAATTATGTTTTATGCTTTTCAGCATTTTCCAATATTTTCATGTTTCTATGTTTCATGTGACAAAGACATAATGTGTGTGTCTTTTAGAATAAAAACATAAATGTGTATTTGTTTATCACATATATAATTTGCCAAATTTTTCATAGAATGTGCATAGAGATAAGATGAAGGATATATATTTCATTTCAAGGTAAGACAGAACTTTCTGTCAGTGAGGTAGGTCCAGAGAAGAAAGGAATTACTACAAAGGCAGTGAGCTACCCATCATTGATAATGAGCCAACCTCAGCTACATGGCTAATGTCAAGGAATTTACAAAAGGCAAGGTCAAGAGGGATAGCCCTGAGACTGTGTGATCCTACAAATTATATTTAAACATTAGGGTATTTACACTTCAGAACAGGTACAGTTTCATAATTTACAGGGCCCAGGGCAAAATAAATGGGACATTTTGTTCAAAAAGGAATTTTAAGACAGGGATAGCCAAGCATTAAACCAAGCTCGGGGCTCTTCTGAGGGCAGGGCTCTGTAATACTACACGGGTCATATGCCCAAGAAGTTGTCTTCCTTTGGAATCTACACTGTGGAGAGTCTTGTTTACTCATTACAGCTCAACATAATAAAGGCCGTATATGACAAACCCACAGCTAACATCATACAAAGAACTGCTAACATCATTCCAAGAACTGGAAAATGAAAAGATTGCCCACTTTCCCCCCTTCTATTCAACATGGTACTGAAAGTCTTAGCCAGAACAATCAAGAAACAGAAAAAAATTAACAGATATCCAAATTGGAAAACAGAATGTCAAGTTGTTCCTTTATGAAGACAATCTGATAAAACCTCAATGTTCCACCAGAATACTCTTAGAAAAGATAAACAAATTCAGTAAAGCAGCAGGTTACAAAGTAAACATACAAAGGTCAGTAGCATTTCAATACAGTAATAATGAACTTGCTGAAAATAAATCAAGAAAGTAATCCTATTTACAATAGCTACAAAAAATGCCTAAGAATAAATTTGACCAAGGAGGTGAAAGACCTCTACAACAAAAACTACAAAACACTGATGAAAGAAATTGAAGAGGACACAAATAAATGGGAAGGTATCCCATGCTCATGGATCAGAAGAATTAATATTATTAAAATGATCATACTATCCAAGGCAATCTACATATTCAATACAATTCCTATAAAAATACCAATGACATTCTCTAAAAAAAAAAAGTAGGGAAAACAATCCTAAAAGTTTTATGGTACCACAAAAGACCCCAAACGGACAAAGCAACACTGAGAAAAAGAATTAAGCTAGAGGCATCACACTACCTGACCTCAAAATAGTACCACAAAACTATAGTAACCAAAAGAGCATGGTATTGGTATAAAAACAGACAAATAGACCAATGGAACAGAATAGAGAACCCAGAAATAAATCCATGTATTTACAACCAACTGATTTTCAACAAAGGCACCAAGAACATACTTTGGGGAAGGAACAACTTCTTCAATAAATGGTGCTTGGACTACTAGATATCTATATGTAGAAGAAGCAAACTAGACCCCTATCACTCACCATATATAAAAACCAACTTAAAATGGATTAAAGATTTAAATGTAAGACTCGAAAATATAAATCTACCAGAAGAAGACATAAGGAAAATACTTCAGAACACTGGCCTAGGCAAAGATTTTCTGGTTAAGACATCAAAAGTCCAAACAACAAAAAAAGAAATAGAGAGATGGGTCTATATTAAACTAAAAAGCTTCTACACAGCATAGTATCAATCAAAAGAGTCAAAAGACAACCTATAGAATGGGAGAAAATATTTGCAAACTATCCATTTCATAAGGGACTAATATCCAGAGTGCATAAAGAATTCAAACAATTCAACAGAAAAAAATAAATAAATAATCCCATTAAAAATGGGCAAAGGATTTTCTTGTTGATTTTTTTGAGTTCTAGATAGATTCTTGTTATCAGCCCTTTATCAGATGTGTAGAGAGAAAATATTTTTTCCCGTTCTGTGGGCTGTCTATTCACTCTAATGATAGTTTCCTTGGCAGTGCAGAAGCTTTTTAATTTGATTAGATCCCACTTA
>NW_012147886.1:689388-711279 GCF_000956105.1 Propithecus coquereli | reverse complement strand
ACTAATTACATTTTGTTTTGAAGTTAGATCTTTAAAATAAATTATTAATCAAAAATGGGTCAAAGATCTAAAGGTAAGAATTTATAAAACTCTAAAACTCTTAGAAGAAAACATAAACATAAATCTTCTTGACCTTAAACAACAGTTCTTTAAATATGACACCAAAACCAAAAATGAATAAAGAAAAATAAATTGGACTTCATTAAAGTTAAAAGCTTTTGGGCTTCGAAGAACACTATCAAGAAAGTGAAAATACAACCCGTAGAATGGGAGAAAATTAAAAACAGTAAGTAAATAATTCTGTAGAAGTGTTATAAAGTGAAATCAAATGAATTTACTGGGATGTAGAACAAACAAAGAATGGAAAATGGGAAAACATTTTCAAAAGCAGTGTCTTTCAACACTCCAAGAAAATGAGTTCTGAAAGGAAGAAGAGAAAAAATGATGGGTAGGAAATTCTTTAAAATGTGAAAAAGACAATCCCCTGAAATTAAGGATATGAGAATATCAACTCCCAGAATCCAGAGATAAAAGACAAAGGCAAATCATGTAAGACCAGGAATTATAATGAATTTCTCAACATCATACAATAAAATAGAATATAGTTTATAAAAGATCAAAATTTTTAAGTTTTTAACAAATCTATGACATTGTAGACATTCAAACTCCCAATCAGGTGTGAGGGGAAAGTAGTGATATTTTCACATACGCAAGATCTCAAAAATTTTACTCAACATACTTTTATTTCTAAAAAACTACTTAAGGATGCTCTCTAGTTACAGTTTACATGATAGCAAGGAAAGGAAAATGTGGGATCCACAAGATAGGATATCCTACATGTGGTAGATATGAAGAGAAGTCTTAGGATGATAGCTCTGTAGCTAGCCTAAAAAAAAAATCCAAATTCGACTGAAAAGACAGAAGTCTTCGGTACAGAGGTCTTGAGAAAAATTGTTTTAAGTTGATGTTTTTGAGTTTATTAATAGGCCTGTAGCAGAGATGTTCCAGCCTTTAGAAAAAAAACAAAAAAATAGTACTATTACCATAGGAAAGCCAAGGCAATGTAGGGACATGGTAAAGGATCAGAGAGACTCTGACTAGGAAAAAAGGAAAGGCTGTATAAGGAAGGAGGCATGTTTGTTGTGCACTATCTGGCTAAGCAGCAAAAATATTTGCATAGTGTTCTTTTTCAGAAAAGAACATATGTTAATAGAATATGGGAAAGAAAGACCATGGAAGGCAATGGAGCAGTTGAGTCCTCAACTGCCAGAAAGCAATTTGTGGAACAAGAGACAATTACTAAAAATGTTTGACATTATTTGACTTCTATAAATCTATAAATCACTTTGATGAAAATTAAAATTGAGATATTAAAATATGAAAAAAAACACAAGTGTCATTCTCATACTTGGGGCATTCTATAATAATCCTCAAATTTTGATTGCTCAATACAGTGAAGGTTTCTTTCTCATTCAAGTCACAGTCCCATGCAGTTTGGCCAGTGCTCTGCAACCCCCAGTCACCCACAAACCCAGGCTTGTCCCATCTCTTGGCTCCTTGATCTTAAAACATGCTTTCGAAGTTTGCAGCAGAATGTAAAGAGAGTAAAAGAGGGTCCCCTGGGGAATTAATGACAGGCTGGAAGTGATAGACATCACTCCTTTTCAAATCCCATTGGGCAAAACCTGTTACATGATCCTAATTTACATCAATGAGGCTGAGATCTGCCATCTTTCTTCATGCTCAGGTTTTCAGGTTACCAAATACTTACCACTGTCCTTGCATGGGCATATAAAAATAAATAAATAAACTAAAATTCTGCTGAGGAATGCTCTGAGGCAGGGGTTCTCAATTGGAAGGTGATTTTGCCCTCCATGGGACATTCGGCCATGTCTGGAAACAATTTCAATTGTTACAACTTGGGAAGGTACTACTGACATCTAGTGAGCAGAGACCAGGGCTGATGCTAAACATTTCACAATGCACAAGACAGGCCCCCTTCCATGCAACAAAGAATCACGGCCCAAAACGTCAAAAATGCTGAGGCTGAGAAACCCTGCTCTAAGTCCCCTATTCTCTGGGATATCTGATACATGGAAAATAGAGTACAATGAGTTATAGTCTAAGAATCAGAAGTTCCTGATTCTCACTTCAGTTCTTCTGTGTGTCTTTGTCCAAGTCATCAATGTTTTCTGAAACAGTTTCCTCCCAATAATATGGAGACAGTAAAACTTGTCCAGTTGTCTTAATGATTCCCATAAGGATCAGCTGTAGATCTCTGAAAGCTATTTAAAAGGTTAGAAATTCATTAATGCTATAGTCTTAGGGGTCATACTTGAAAATAAAAATATGCCTTTGATGAAAAGATTATCAAAAACGATTATTTATTACCGAATAATAAATTTGCTGAAAACAAAAGCTCAACAGTAAATAAACAGGAAAGGAAATCAGAGCCAGCTAACCTATAATATGATTACTACAGCCACATTTCCCAGATTTTCTGGGCAAGGTCATGACTTATGGAAATCCTATGTGTCATTCATATGTTCTTAAAATTACATTAATTCAGTTTACAAACTAAATCTCTAGTGGCCTTTTGTACCAGATACAGCCTAGAAGTCTTTTTTTAGAACCTCAGTCTCTATTTTTAGTTCAAAGCAGGACCAATCACAGATAAAAGAGAAATATGCCTGCCATGTTTTTTATTCTACCTTTGGTTCAAATGAAGTAACTGATTTAGAGTTAGTGTTTAATAATTATGTATTGGTTGGAGAGCTGAATGTGTATAAAAAGAAACACACGCACACACACTACCATTTAATGCAGCCATGCTGTGAGATCTCTATGAAAACCTCCATGTTCTTTGTGCATTCCCAATGACAAGTGTATAAATGTCACTCCAAAAATGCTGAGTTAACTAACTCCAATTACTAGAAATTAATTTCTTCAGTAAAATTTGTGCTAGGCAAATTTATGATAAATACAGGAAGGTATTTGCAAGATAATTTTATTAGAAACATAAGAGAAGTTACAAATGTCTCCAGGCTAAAAAACATGTTACACAATAGTTAAACACTTAAAGCATGAAAGATAACAATGTGCAAGCAAATATAAAATTTATCATAGTCATGTTATTGATCAAAGGGGGTAAATACTACTGTGGCTTTCATAAAGGGATTTGATCAGAGCTGTTTAAGATCATCCAGAAGGTTCCATGGGAAAGGTGGAACTTGAGCTAGGGCTTATAGGATCTGAAGAGGCAATGGATGGGTGGGGAGCTCAGCAGAGCAGAGCCTGAAGTCACATTAAAATATTTCTGCATTATTATAAGTCTACCATTCTCAAACAGACCAAGGAAATCACATTTTTTAAATATTTCAAACAGAGAGAAAAAGCTTAAAGAAAAATATTCCACTTATATTCTTAGAACTCAGAGTATATTTTAACATTTTTCTATATTTGCTTCAGCAGATTAATATTTTAAAGAAGTAAAACATTACAAATATATTTCAAACCCATGTCTCTCCCAACTCTGATCTGATGATATTTCCAACTTTTTCACATTAGTGTCTTCTAAGATTTAATGTCTACCTTGAAGTCTATATTTGTATACTTTTACAACATTTGTAAGAATTCATTAAAAAATGTATAGAACTTTTGAGTTGAAAAAAATAATTAATGGGATCATACTGATTGTATCCTTCTGCAACTTACATTCTTTGCTCAACATTATGTTTCCCAGATTTTCCATATTGATATATGTCATTCTAATCCATCCATTTTTAGAACTCTCTGGTATTCATTCTACAAATACACCCCAATTCCTTTATTCATTCTACTGATAATGGACATTATGGTTGTTTCTAAGTTTTGTTAGTTAGTTTCACTTTAACAAGCAAAGTTTCCAGAAATACTCTCGTGTATGTGTGACAGATATGAATGGTAAATTCTTGGAAATATATTTGATAAATTATAAAACATGCATATCCTCAAACTTACTAGATATTGAGAAATTGCCATCCAAAATGCTGATGTTAATAAGCATTCCCACCGGCAAGTATGAGAGTTTATGTTGCTTCACATATTTGCCAACACTAATATTATCTGATGTTTTAATTTTGCCTGTGGTATGGGTTCAAAATCTCATTTTTTCCTACTAAAATTGAATATTTTTATGTATGTATTAGCCCTTTCAGTTTCCTCTTCTGTAAATCAATGGGCCATATCCTCCTTTTCCTCTTACTGGTTTTTCTTTTTCTTATAGTTCTTTATATTGACAAAAATCTTTTATTATTTGCCTAGTAAATAACTACACAGGCCTTGTGGCTGCCTTTGTACTTTTCTAAAGTACTCTTCACTTATTTAAGCATTTTTTTTAACTTTCTATTAATTTATAGGAATTTTTACACAGGCAAAACGAATCTAGTACTCAGAAACAGTTGTTGGAAAAGAAGGTAGAAGGAGGGGAGAACTGACCATCTTTGAGTAGTTGCCTATGACAGACACTTTACAAGCTGTCCCTGTCAAGTTTCCTAGAAACAGAACCTGAGACAGGGATGAGAAAGATAGTAACTAATTGGGGGAGTGCTGTCAGGATAGGCCAGGGGAAAATTCGGGCAAACAGGTGAGTTCAGGGGAGGTATAGCCTCCGCCTGATCCCATGGGCAGCTTTGAAGTATGAATCACAACGTCATAGAGTTATCCCAGCTCAAAGCAAGGGACCTGGCATCTTGAACCCCAAAATTAGTTAGGCATTAGCTGCAGGCTACTGCAAACCTTCCCCAAACCCAGGAAGAGAGGATAACGTTTCAGAAATTCCCAGACAAGGCGGTTCCCCTCAGCGGAGGGTTGGCAGCCAAAAGTCACAGGAGCTGCAGGGTGGGCACCTGCCCATCCCATGAAAGGGAGCTGGGCAGGACACCAAACAGCATCTATTTCACATGAGTTAAATCATTTAATCTTACTACAATTTTACGGCACAGGTAATATCATAATATCATCTGTATTTTAGATATAAGTGGACAGAGACTCAGCTATGCTGATGGATTTGATCAAAGGCCACAGCTAATAATCAGAGAAACCCAAAATTTCAACCTAGTTTTTTTTTTCTGACTCCAGAACATATGTCCTATATATTATAATTTGCCATTATGGCACCTTCTCTAGTTTGTAACAGACTAAGCCAGGGAAGCTTCCTATCTGGCCAGTGGCGGTTATTGTTGCCTTCATTTGCTGCTAAGAGAAGACAGAGTAAACAGCTTGGCTGAGCTGGTGGGTGGAAAATGCTCCCCCAGGTTCACCTTCCTTGAGCACCTCATTAGCACCATAGAGAACCTTTTTCTGGAAAATGGCAAGAGATATCGCCTCCCCACCAATGGTTTAGGTACCTGAAAAAATGAATCCAGGATCATTTTAAGAAACTATGTGTGAAAAAAATAAATCAGTTTCATGTCTTGATGTTAGAGAAACCCTCTGATTTCATATGTGACTCTTTTTCTAGTGTCAGAAAGATATGGCTAGGGAGAAATGGCATGAGCCCTACTTATAAATTAAAGGTCAATAGAGATGAGGTTTTAACCCTGTCACCTTGCTACAAATCGAAATTGTCACGGAACTTTGAGCACGTATTGCTACGGGGAAGGTCTGCACGGTTCAGTGAGAAGCTGTTCATCTTTGTGCTTAACATTATGAAGCTTCAAAGATGCCTCTCCATCCGTCCCACTACTAATTCCACTCCCTACTCTGCCAAGCTCTGGGTTGGGTACTTTCACCCATGTTGTCTCATTTAATAGAGCAAGTGATCTAGGAGTCTCCAAGTTATCAGTTGCTTTTCTTCGTGACAATTTGCTCATGAGCCACCCTGCCATTTTAAAAGCAATAGACAAAAGGCTTGCCAGATGGCTTGGGGATCCAAGAGAGTAGGAAATGTTTTCACACAATGTGTTCTGTTGGGTTACTGATGACAGAGGCACTAAAGCAAGATGACTGAGATGAGAGTTATTGCAGGGTTGCGATGAATTCCATTGGTTCACTGAAAACAATGTCCCCAAACCACAATAAGGACCATGAGAATGTGAATTACTCTTCTTTTTCCAAATGACACTTTGCTCACAGCATAACATAGGAAGATGCTGTCAAGACTGTGAGGTGTTTATAAAGGGGGTGGTTCCATTACGAGCCCACATGCTGCAGTGATCAGTATTCAGAGCTCCAATTAAACACTGCAAAGTTAAGTGGTAGTAAAACGAAAACGGAGCTGCAGAACAGAAAAGAATCTCAAACCAGGTGCAATTATACCCATTTTTATATCAGTCCCTTAAATTTTAATGCCTTTTATGGGCCCCTGAATAAATGAATTATACAAGATTCATAACCACTGAGACGAATTTCCACTTTCTCCAAAACTCCCTAATTTCACAGAGATGGTGCTGTGGACAAGAGAATAAAAGAACGAACTTGAAAAACATATCTGTAGTTATTACACAGAAGAAACCCAAAGGTAAAAACTGCTGTATGTACAGCAGATCTGTAAAAATCCAGGCTAATAAGGAAGATGTTGAACAAAATTTAACATACCAGTTTTTACAGACAATTTTATTTCTGATATCCCAGAAATGCCTCTGCTTATGGGAATTCCCATTACTGGGACGTCCTGTTATTCATCTGAGCTCTTTGTAACTGATATTGTTCCAGTCAGTCCAGAACCCCTCATCTTTTCAATCAATCTGTACCTGCTATCACGGAGGATATGCATTCTTTATTTATTCCTATATCCCTTCACTCTATCTCCAGCTGAGCATGTGAATCTCTGCCATACACTAACACCAAGTTATTTAACCTCTCTGTGTTTCAATTTCTTCATTTGTAAAAGGTAGTAATAATCTTGTGAATTCTTTACTCATAAGATTATTGTGAGGGTTAAATATGAATATCCCTGTAAAGCCATAAGTATAATGTCTGCTATATAATGGCCACACAGTGTAAGCCATCATTATCATTCATTCATTCGACAAATATTTTTTGAGCATTGATCATGTGTCGGGCATTGCCATAGGTGTAGCGTCATAAGGATGTCCTGGGACAGGCTCCATCTCTGACCTCAGAAGGCTCACCTTGATTCCAGCTCTCTTTCCTTTTCTTGCCTCTCAGAGATGACTAGGTAACAGAAAAGCAAAAGATTAATTTCTGTGAGCAAATTTCATATCAAGTAAATTGATAGAGTGGAGTATATGAATATGTATTATTATAAGTAGTAGGCATAACAATTATAATGCCTTCCCCTAATGAATGCTTACAAAAAACTCTCTTTGTTTAAATTATATCAATGATTCATTCATGATAGTTATTTTTGCCTTTTCTTTCCTCAAATTAGGTATCCAAATCTCTGGAATCATGAAATGATCATCTATCTATCTATCTATCAATTCCATATTAACTTGTGCACATCTGACAAAGAGTGGTTTGAGGAAGCTTACAATAAAAGAAGTCAAATTGAAAACTTTCAGGCTGGGTGCAGTGGCTCACGCCTGTAATCTTAGCACTCTGGGAGGCCTAGGAGGGAGGTTCATTTGAGCTCAGGAGTTCGAGACCAGCCTGAGCAAAAATGGAACCCCCATCTCTACTAAAAAATAGAAAAATTAGCCAGGTGTCATGGCACATACCTGTAGTCCCAGCTACTCGGGAGGCTCAGACAGGAGGATCGCTTGAGCCCAAGAGTTTGAGGTTGCAATGAACTATGATGATGCCATTACACACTACCCAGGGCAACAGAGCGAGACTCTGTCTCAAAGGAAACAAAAAAAAGAAAGAAAACTTTCAAGTGAGGCAAAAACAATATATTTTATAGACGATAAGAGCAGAGGGAGAAAAAACTGCATTCAGAAAGTTAGGAAAGATACAATAGCTCTGTGCAACACTTAGTCCTGATATTTGTCATAATCAGGGAAAACAGAGAAAAAAGTGATGATCATATGACTCATTGTCCAGAAACAATACCCATATGGATTCATGGTGGAAATGATTTCTTTTTCATTGTTGTTTTATGGCCCTAAATGCTGAGATTAATTTAGCAAAAGGAGTCGTCTTCATAGAATAGGTTTAGAGGACCTAGCGAATGATGTCCCCCAGAGCAACCCTCACTCCATCTCATAAAAGGTCCACATTGTTTGTATCTCCCCTATTGCTCTGTCAAGGAAATTCCACCAGACACACAAGGAACATGGAGTAGGTGACTTGGATTTAAAAGAAAATGCCTAGAAAACATCAAGGAAACAAGCAAGAATACATCCCTCAAACTTTCATTATCCAATGTCAACATCTCCCCTGTGTTTTTAACTAGAGCAGTGGCAGTCAAATCGAGGCCAATATCACAGGGGAGAATTGGAAGTGCTTCTCCTCCTTGTGAACCATGTCCATAAGCCAAGTTTGCAGAAGACAAGGTGATCACATACACGAGTGACATTTATTTCCAGCACTTTGCTAAGAAAGCTGCATATGTCATTTTTCATGCATTCAACACCACATTGTTATTATCTTCTTTGTTGTTGTTGTAATTATTAACCCATTGTGAGTGAGGAATAGTGAGCGGAGAGAATTTAAGGCTTCCCAGTGTCATACAGCTGAGATATGGTAGGGCTGTGATCTGAATCCAGCACTCCAAAATCAATATTTTTTCTACCCTTAAACTTTTCTCAGGATTTTATGGTGAATGTTAAAAAAATAAACATGTTTGTAATCATACCCTTAGTGAAGTAATATAAGTAGAGATGAGGTCGGGCTTTCAGGACTTGACTTCAAGTTATGTAATCTTCAGGTTGTTAACTATCCTCTCTGAGCATCATTTTCTTCAAAATCCCTAAGGTGAGAAAAATAACAACTAAGCATCAGTGATGTTATGAAAGTCAGAAATAACGATCATGAAGTGCCCAGAATGTAGTATGTACTCAACAAATGTAAGCAACTCCAGTTTTGATTGAAGAACCTCTGGTCACTGGCAGTACTTTTCTTGGAAAGTAGCAATGTATCTACTTATGGACTCAAAGAAACGTGAAAGGATATGTACAACATCCTGAATAAAGAGGAAAGGAAGAGAGAGAAGGAAGAAGACATTGATGAAATACCAATTATGAGCTAAAAGATTTTCTTATATGTCCCATTGAACCATTACAATGCAATATAAAAGGTGTTACATTTTTTTCCCAGAAAAGTAAATTGGGGCTTAGAGAAATTAATCAATTTGTTCGAATTTACAATATGGTAAATGGCAAAGCAAATTTAAATTCACATCCCTGATCCTAAACCCATTGCCATGACCCATACCATGTGCATGTCAATTAATCAGGAAATACGCTCACAGGCGTATGAAGGGATGTTCCGTATCTTTTAAATATCAGTAGAGATACTAGACAACTAGATTCTGCCCCTGTCTCTGCCACTAACCAGATATGCAACCACTTCCTTTCTCTTGGTCTCAGTTCCCCCATTTCTAAAATGAAGCAGTGAGCCTACATTATTTCTAAAGCCCTCTTCAGCTCTAACATTTTATGATGATTCTTTCCCCGATGAACTCTGCTGGCAATACAGAGCAAAGACATAGCACATATGTACAAAAGTTACTCCGTTTATATTAAATTCCACATTCCTGCAGGGATATGTAATGTCTGTTGCCCTTCATTCGACTCCATACTCCAATGTTTGTTTACAATCATGGGAGCATGAACAGCTATTTTTAAACCTAGCTTTTCATATAAGAAGGTTAAAACTCAAACTGAATTTGATTTGTTGGAGAATTCAAATCCTAAGGATTACGACAGGAAAAAAAGAGAAATGTAAGTCACTTTAATTACCCTTTGACTCTTCTCTCTCCCCACTCTCACCCCCATAATTTCACTAACAAAGATGCCATTGGTTAAGCTGACTGTATCCAGGGCAGAAAAGCCTTTACATTGGCGGCTGATGACCAAAAGTCTTAGGGGTGTTTACTTTATATTTTTGTTCAAAACAACAGGAAGTAATGTTTTAGGAGGCAGCTGGCTTGGGAGGCAGCAAATCCAGGGCTTTGCACAGCTGGCTGAAGCAAAACATCTAGTAGTCTTATTCAACTGAGTTCTTACCTGTCATGCTGTCTTTTAAAAAATAGAGTCTCTGAAATCAGACAGATGCCAGTCCACCGCTTACTAGCAATCTGGCAGAAAGCCCAACATATAGTAGGAATATAACTGCCCAGCTCCCTTTTGTCACAAGCGTGGGTTTTGTTCTGCTTTGCTTTTAATTTGGGGCCCATCTGTAGACCCTAGTGTAGAACATAAGCTCCCCAAGACCTGGGATTGCTTTGTTGTCTCACTTGTTTGTCTTCCTGTTACTAGAGCCTACAAGAGCATTTGGCTCATAGGAGTTTCAATAAATATTGAATGACTTACCAAGGGTTTACATTCCTGGAGCACTTTATAGAGGGATTTGGGAAGTATTTTACAGAGCTATTGCATAAGATGGAAAGTGACTACAAATGGACATGGGGTTTCTTTTGGGGGTTGATGAAATATTCTAAAATTGAGTGCAGTGACGGTTGCACAATTCTGTGAATATACTAAAAACCATTGAGTCGTACACTTTAAATAAGTGAATTATTAATATATGGTTGTGATTTATATCTCCATAGAGCTAATTTTTTAAAGAAAATTTTTAACCCTTTCAAACTGCACATGTTCATGAACACCCATATTTAGACTGAAAATTGACACCAATGATTTGAATAAATCATGGAACAGCTGGAAACCAAATGAACTGGGAGGAAAGAGCTAGAAATGAGGAGAAGGAATACTATATCCCATTCAGGACAAAGGTGTCCCACTGTTCTTTTCTAATTAAAACACTCTTTTTTTCTCCCTACCCTTAGACTCCTCTCAAGACAAGCCTAATAAAGGTAACAAAAATGTGTGGAACAGCCAATAAGTCAGAATCTTAAGCCTTTTTCTTATATACTGACTCGTTCTATATCATTCTGTGACAAGCTGTTATGTGAAAAATTCTTGGCCTCCAACATGGCTTCTGAACTTCATGAGTTTTCAAGACTGCCAGAAACACCTGAATCTTGATTATCTGATCACCTTTTTCATGTCAGAAATCACGTACTTTGTATAAGGTACACACACACTCTGCAGCCATGTTTTAAAATAACTCATTCATGTGCTCAACAAATATTTACTGTCTAGCAGTCACCAGACATTGAGCTAAGTGCTGGAGATTGAAAGATAAAACTTTAGACTGAGAGTTAATATTTATTAAGTACATTGCATGCTTTATAAGTATTGTCCTAGTTAATTATCCTAACAACTATTTAAGGTAAAGACTAACATTATCATCAACTCCATTTGACAGATGAGAAAACTAAGGCACAGAAAGGTCAAGTAGCTTGCTTAAGGTCACACTACCAGGAAGTGAAAGATCTGATATTACACCAAAGCAGGTTGGCTCCAAAGCCTGTGCTGAGAACCTCTCCTCCTGCTGCCTCCCACTTCAAGGACAGGAAATGCCCAACGGGGGAGCAAACACTTATTTGCAATACAACATGATGAATGTCCTATGTATGGGATGGAAAAGGTGCAGTAGGAAGAAGTACAGAGCTTGCATATTAACTAAATCTTAGGATTTTAGGGCCTAATGAAACAGTAAAGATAACTTTCTCTCTCTTGTCTTTAAGATGAGGAAAATGAAGTTCAAAGACAATGGCTTGTTCAATGTCTCACAGTGTAGTAGATACTGAACTTTATCCCATGTCTCTTCAGTCTCCATACAACTCTTTCACGCATTCATTCATTGTTCAAAAATAATTGTGCCAGGAACTATGGTCTTTTCACTCTACCTTACTGCATATACCAATCGGAAATGCTAAGAAATTATTTTAAGCAACGTAAGAAAGCAGACATGATTTCATATTTAATTACACAAGGATCTTATGGTCCAATGACAATTTTTCAGATATATTAAGTCACATGGGACTGGGAAAAAGAGAAAAAAAGAAGGAAACTAACTATTGTTTAATTGTCCTACATACTGGACTGATTTATCCCCACTATTTCAAGGAGTCTTCCAAACAATCCTATTGGATGTTAGTACTTGCCATTTATTCTAGTAATGAAACAGGCTCAAAATAATTAAAAAAAATTTTGCAGTTACAAGTCTAATACATAGGGAAAAAACTTTGATTTGAGCTGTGCTTCTTCTTATTTTGAAACTCAAATTCTTTTTACTTCCATGCTGATTTCCAAGCTCAATAATGGGAAAATCAGGTGTCTCTGAATAGCGTGGATTCTCTGCATCTGAAACATTAATCATTAGGCAAATTACAGTCAGGTTCAGAGTTTCATAAAGGCAGTAGGGTGGATAAAATGACCTTTTTCCTCCCAGGCCTACTTGTCCACAAACATAAAATGTCATCTTCAAACTCTCTATTTTACTTCTCTCTTTTTTTCCCTTAGACATGCAGCTTTAAAATGTCTTCTTTAGCCCAGCCAGCTGCCATGGAGACTTGAAAACAGATGACCTAGGAAAGAGATCTTATCAAGTGATTTTTAATGAAAGTTTCTTTCCTGAATGCCAAGCATAGGAGGTGAGTCTAAAATGGGCATTTCCAAATGTTAAAGAAAGCCACAGACATCCTAAGGCACTTAGATTTCTCAATTGGCCCCTCCTTTGTCCATGCCAAAGGTCACCCTGAGAAAAGGCCCAATAAGGGATATTTTTCAGTGGCTCAAGGCTCTATGCTTTAACACGTATTTTTCTCATTTGCTTTCCAAAGAGTTTTCTTAAGTCAGGGTCAGTGCATTTCTCCTTACATCATATATAAAAATGGTAAGTTTATATTCTCTTCAAAATTTTGAACAATAATGTTCTGATTAAAATTTTCAGTGGATTATTTATTTTGGTTTATTCTGCTATCGTTTATCTCAGTGGTTCCCTAGGTTGTCTACACATTGGAGTCACTGGGGAGTGGCAAAAAATTCTCCCTGCCTGTGTCCCACTCCCATAGATTGTAATTAAAATGGTCTGGGGGTAGCCTGGGCTTTAGAATCTTTTTTAGAGATCCCTAGGTGATTCTAATGTGCTCACAAGTTCAGGAACTCCATTAAATATTGGTCTCATCATTAATTAACTCATCAACTCCAGGGAGAGGGCAATCTAGCCTTCTCTACCCAAGCCATGCTTGCTTCTTTCATAGCTCCCTGAAGCTAAAGGCAGCGAAAAAAGCAAAGCCAATAAACCATTACTGTGCTAGACACCATTTGGCGTGGAACACGACTGATTCATCAATCTTTGGGACTGTGCTGTATGAACAACTGCATCTTAATACAGTGCATGGTTGGGGGAAGAATTGACCCTCCAGCTTTGTGTCAAAAGGGAGTCAAAAGGGAACTCACTCAGGAGGCAAGAGGAGTACATATGGGGCATGAGCTGAGGTGCTATTGAGTTGTTTTGTGTGAAGTTGGTAGGAGCCCACACAGAACTGGTTGACACAACTGTGGCTTAGTTAAAATTACTGACCAAATGTCCTGAGACAAGCTTAGAGGATCTTAAGCGGTTCGTTTGGAGGGATCTGGCACTGGTGAGAAAGTTTGGCTAATCCAACCGGTGAACGTCAGAGATATTGGTCGGTGTACAATTGTAGTTCTGCAGGGTGACTATTATTAAAATTATAGCATGCAGGGGCTATTTTTCTTTTAGGTTTGCTGTCTCAGACCATGGTGCTGACCAATTGTGGTTGGTTTGTTATTTTCTTTTCTCTCTTTTCCATTCATTCCAGGGGCCAGGTGGATATTTGGACTAGGGGGTTTTCATGGGGTCTGAATTTTCCCCTTTCTCTGTAGACACAAATAAATGTCCTTCGTATTTGAATCTAGCATGTGTGTGGTGGTGTGCATGGTATAGTAGAAGTAAGAGAATCCATGTCAGCCTCGAGTCTAAGTCATCTATCTGCTTCATTCCGATTTTGAGCAGAGGACCCTCCACCGAAGGCAATCAAGCATTTATTCAGTTATATTCAGTAATATTTCAATTACTATTTGTTTCTCATGCAGAATCTTGTGGGTGAAATGGCAATGGGTTGGCACAATTTGGAAATAGCTGGGTCATAGACCATAACAGGATTGAAATCTCACCCTCAAACTGTATTGCAAACATGTTTGCAAACACATCTGCTGTGTTTCCAGGGACTGTGCTGGATGCCAATGATTTAATAAGGACCAGACAGGTTTCTTGTCCTTAATGAAATTAGAAAGTAGTAGAAAAGAAATACAGGAAAATAGATAATCAAAATATAGAATTTGCTTTTTCTACCATAAGGGAGTATGACGATTTGCAGAAACACAGAAAGGATTTCATTTTTCCTGGAAGAGTCACAGATGGTATCAAAGATCCAGTATTTGAACTGAGTCATAAAAGATGAGTTCTAATAATAGCTACATTTGTAGAGCATTCTAGAAGATATAAAGCACTAACGGATCCATCCTCTTAGCATGTAAGCTTTGTAAAAGCAAGGACTAATTCATCTTAGTCATCACTATATTCTCAAAGTATCCTCGTAACACTGAATCATTATCAATTTTGATTCTCATAGTTTCCCATGCACTGGGGAGACGATAGAAGGGAAGTATTCCAGAGAGAGAAAATAAATGCAGAGAGACAACAAATTCACAGACCATAATCTTGTGAAATTTTGACCTGTAGACATTCCAAGAAAAGAATCTCAGTAAACTCTGCCAAAGACTATGCCGGAAACACTAAGGAAAAAGGCCACAGACTGCGCTACATAATACCTCACAGTGTTGCATTTAGTACCTTAGTAAATTCATTGTAGCTCAGAGTCTGGTCCACATCTTTGTAGGTTTGTTTAAAAAAAAAATTCATCACTCAGGGCTGCACATTAGCTTAGCCTCTGAGACTGCTAGAATGAAAATTGATTAATTTGTAATGTAAAATTACCGTTACAGAAACTATAATATTCACTTTCCATGGCCAGCCTGTTCTACCTTTGTCAATTTAGTCAATTACAGTTACAAGTAATTGTCATGGTGACCAGAACATTCACATCCCCTTCTTAAGACTATTTTCTCCCTCTATGAGAGCAGAAATCATAATCGGCAGACAGCTTAGTGAGCATGGAATCAGATGTAAAAGAGTTAAGGATTGAATGCCTAAAGGAACTCAAGTAAGATAGCCTGATACTTTCTCCTCTCTGTTGGGACAGTTGTACCAGTGGGATCAGAACACGCAACATACTTTGCCACCTTACCAATGGCCCCATATATGGACCCAGAATAATTAAAGGCCATGAGCTAAGGCACCATCTCCTGGACAGTATTTCCTTTGTTTCCAATTTCCATTCAAGTTGCAATCACCCTTTGCAAGACTAGAGATCATTATATTCCTTCAGGGTGACCGAGAGTGTAGTGTGGGCTAAACACCTATGTCATCTCATTTAATCCTCACAATTATGTATTATTTTTGCAGAGGAGTAAACTTAGTCTTAGAGATGTTTAATGACTTGCTCCAATAAATACAGGATTAGATGGTAAAATGAGAATTTTTTATCTACCTAATTCATTTAAGGTCCACTCAACACTTTCACTGGAAGTTCACGTTCAACACCATCCACTTGAAGGAAAAAAGCATGCATACTTGACCAGATTACTAGAAATCCTTAGGAAGCTGTGACTGAAAGGATCAGAGAGTGCATGCTGCAGGAGTTTTAAGAATGACATTGTTGTGTGACAAGGTGGCCAGAATATTGGAAAAGGGGAGATAATAAGTTGGGAAACATTTCCTTTCCTTCAAGTATTAGAAAATAAAAGGTAAACACGGGCTATGTGAGCCACACTTCCCTCTTCCAAAACCATAGCAGAACTCTTTTGCATTAAATCCAGATCCAACCTTAGAATCTTTCAAAACACAACAATCAACAGCCATTAACAGTCAGTCACATGTAGTATACAGGACAGAATCCACAATCACCATTTCTGGATTAGAGACTGAATCTGCAAGGCTCTAAAGTGCTCAGTGATTTGGTCTTTCTGCTAGAAAAAGATATGGTATATTAAATGAAGTCAGTATTTTGATGAAATTCATGAGAACCCAATTTAAGTATTAACGTGTGTGTGTGTATGTATGTGTCTATGTCTATGTAGCTATATCTATATATTCTATCCAAAAGATAGTCAAATAACTGCAACATCATTATGTGGTGGTCATTGCAAACAGCAGGAGAGAGTATCTTTCCAGACCCACAACCCCCACAGCTGATGCTCCACTCCTGAATGAAGCTAACATTATTCCCTAAAGAGGACCAATAGCTTTGGATTGTATTGTTAACAAACAAGGTCTGCAAGGACCTGTTTAGGATTCTTTTTTTTTTTTTAAGGGGAGAAAGAAAAGGATTCATGCTTGATTCAACCACCAGAACAAGTAGTTCAAGAAAAACGTAAAGAAGAAATTCTTGCTAAGTCATATCTCTACCATATCTAAATCCCACAAAGAAAAAAGGAAATCCAACAGAGGAACTGAGTCAGCTCATTCTACCCATTGGATGCTTCAATTCTGAACTCGGGGAAGGAGAAGTAAGGTCTCAGTTTCATTTAGTCCTTCCGTTTGGGGGTATAAGCAACCCAATTGAGTCATGACTCTACTTTTTCATTCATTCTACAACAAAAATGCCTGGCTTTATTTACACATATATTCATTCACACATTTAGAAATTTAATAATTCATTTAGGAAGCATTTGGCAAGAGCCTACGCTCTTTCAGGCATTCTGCTGGCACACAGGGTTATGGAGAGGAAGAAAACACAATTTTCACCCTCAGGGAGTTCACTGTCCAGTTGAGCAGATGATGACTGAAAAAATTATTAGCAACTGAATAAATAAAGGTAATACAGTGTGGAAAGACTGATGACAGAATTATGCACAAGGCAGAATAGGGGGCACAAATGAAAGAGCCCACAGCTCTTGCAAAAGGCATTCTGTGTGCAAAGATTTTTCAAGGAGCCCAAGCTTCTCCAAACAATTCTCCATGTAACAATTTATGTGCAAGTCCTCGGTTCTATGTGAATTCCAGTTTCTACATCATATCCCTCCTACAGTTGAGTCAATTTGATGCTGCCCCACCCCATTGCTGCAAGCTCCATCCAGCCCCAATATCACAGGACAGGACTGACAAGAAAAGGGATTTAAAGGCTGAAATTAAAGAAAGAGGTAAGATCAGCATTATTTAGATGGGTTATGACTATGTATCTGGAAAACCCATAAAGAATCAAGTAAATCTATTAAAATCAGTAGGAAAAGGCAGAAGATTCACACAGTCTGAAGGAGAATACAGTAAGGACTCTGAAGAGTTTCCTATGTACAAACAATAATTGGAAAATATGATATAAGAGAATCTTTTTTTATTTCAAAAAATGTGGGAGGTACAGATATGGTTTTTTGTTACATGGATAAATTGTGTCATGCTGAAGTTAAGGCTTTCAGTGTACCTGTCACCAGAGTAGGGTACATTGTACTCAATAGTTAGATTTTTATCCCTCACCTCCTTCCCACCCTCTGACATTCTTAGTTTCCGAAGTCCATTACTGCTGCTCTTTATGATCAAATATATCTTTGATTTAGCTCCCACTTGTATCTGTTTTTCCATTCCTGGAATACTTCACTTTGGATAATGGTCTCCAGTTGCATCCAAGTTGCTGCAAAAGACATTATTTCATTCCTTGTTATGGCTGAGTAGTACTCTATGGTATATATATAAAACACATTTTCTTTGTCTGCTCATGAGTTGATGGGCAATTAGATTGATTCCATATCTTTGCTATTGTGAATCATGCTGTGATAAACATTTGGGTTCAGGAGTATTTTTTACAAAATGATTTCTTTTCCTTTAGGTAGATAGGATTGCAGAATCAAATGGTAGGTCTACATTTAGTTCTTTGAGGAATCTCCATACTACTTTCCATAGCAGTTGTACAAGTTCACATTCCCACCAACAATATATAAGTGTTCCCTTTTCTCACTGCAACCACACCAACATCTATTATTTTTTGACTTTTTAATGATGGTGACCCTGATAGGGATGTGGTGGTATCTTATCAATGTTTTAATTGGCATTTCTCTGATAAATAGTGAAGTTGAGCATTTTTTTCATATGTTTTTGGTCATTTGTTTATCTTCTTTTGAGAAAAGTCTGTTCATGTCTTTTGCCCACTTTTTGATAATATTAGGTTTTTTGTTTTGTTTTGTTTTGTTTTGTGCTGATATGTTTGAGTTCACTGTAGATTCTGGATATTAGTCCTTTGTCAGATGTAGTTTGTGAATATTTTCTCCCATCATGTAGGTTGTCTGTTTACTCTCTTGATTATTTCCTTTGCTGTACAGAAACTTTTTAGCTTAATTAAGTTTCATTTATTTATTATTGTTGTTGCTGTATTTGCTTTTAGTATCTTACTCACAAATTCTGTGCCTAAACCAATGTCTAGAAGAGATTTTCCTACATTTTCTTCTAGAATTTTTATGGTTTTAGGTCTTACATTTAAGTATTTAATCCATCTTTAGTTGACTTTTGTATAAGGTGAGAGATAGGGATCTATTTTCATTCTTCTGCATGTGGTTATTGAGTTTTTGCAGCACCATTTATTGTATAGGGCATACTTTCCCAAGGATATGCTTTTGTCTGCTTTATCAAAAATCAGTTGGTCCTAGGTATATGGTTTTATTTCTGGGTTCTCTATTCTGTTCCATTGGTCTATGTGTCTACCTTTATGCTAGTACCATGCTGATTTGGTTACTACAGCCTTTTAGTATAATTCGAAGTGAGGGAACTTGATGCCTACAGATTTTTTTTTTCATTTCAGCATATTACAGGGGTACAGATGTTTAGGTTATATATGTTGCCCTTTCCCAACCTGAGTCAGAGCTTCAAGCATGTCCATCCCCCAGATGGTGTGCACTGCACCCATTAGGTGTGAATATACCCATTCCCTCCTCCCCCTCCCACCTACCTGGCACTCAATGAATGTTACTACTAAATGTGCATATAAGTGTTGATCCGTTAAATACCAATTTGATGGTGAGTACATGTGATGCTTGTTTTTCCATTCTTGTGATATTTCACTTAGTAGATTGGGCTCCAGCTCTATACAGGATAATACAAGAGGTGCTAGATCATTATTGTTTTTTGTGGCTAAGTAGAACTCCATGGTATACATATACCACATTTCATTAATCCACTCATGTATTGATGGGCACTTGGGTTGTTTCCACGTCTTTTCAATTGTTAATTGTGCTGCTATAAACATTCTAGTGCAGATGTCTTTCTTTTTGCTCAGGACTGCTTTGGATATTCAGGGTCTTTTTTGGTTCCATATGAAGGTTAAGATTATTTTTTCTAGCTCCATGAGAAATGACATTGGAATTTTGATGGAAATTATTTGAATCTGTAAATCACTTTGGACAGTATGGACATTTTAACAATGTTGATTCTTCCAATCCATAAACATGGGGTGTTTCTCCGTTTGTCATCTCTGATTTCTTTCATCAGTGTTTTGTAGTTCTCCTGGTAGAGATCTTTTACTTCTTTGGTTATGTATATTCCTAGGTATTTTATTTTCTTTGTAGCTACTGTAGATGGTATTAAGTTCTTGATTTGACTCTTAGTTTGACTGTTATTGGTATATAGAAATATTATTGATTTATGTACATTAATTTTGTAACCTGAAACTTTACTTAATTTATCATTTCTAGGAGTATTTTGGTCGAGTTTTTAGGGTTTTCTAGGTATAAGATCATATCGTCTACAAACAGGGATAGTTTGGCCTCCTCTTTCCCAACTTGGAGCCTCTTTATTTCTTTATCTTGCCTGATTTCTCTGACTAGGATTTCCAGTACTATGTTCAATATAAGTGGTGATACTCAGCACCCTTGTCCTGTTCCGGTTCTTAGGGGGAATGCTTTCAGCTCTTCCCCATTCAGTATAATGTTGGCCATGGGTTTGTCATATATGGCTTTTATTATTTTGAGATATGTTTCTTCTATCCTAGTTTGTTGAGGATTTTTATCATGAAGGGGTGCTGGATTTTGTGGAATGCTTTTTCTGCATCTATTGAGATGATCATATGATCTTTGTTTTTAATTCTGTTTGTGTGGTGGATCACATTTATTAATTTGCATATGTTGAACCATTCTTGCATCACTGGGATGAATCCCACTTGATCATGGTGGATTATTTTTTTAATGTGCTGTTGAATTCAGTTTGCCAGTATTTTGTGGAGGATTTTGGTGTCTGTCTTCCTAAGGGACACTGGTCTATAGTTTTCTTTTTTGTTGGGTCCTTCCTTGGCTTTGGTATAAGGGTGATACTGGCTTCATGGAATAAGTTAAGGAGGAGTCACTCCTTCTCAATGTTATGGAACAGTTTCTAGAATGGGTGCCAATTCTTCTTTGTAGGTCGGATAGAATTCAGCTGTGAATCTGTCTGGTCTAGAGATTTTTTTGTTGGGAGAGTTTTTATTACTGTTTCAATCTCATTATTCATTATTAGTCTGTTCAGGATTTCTATTTCCTCCTTATTGATGCTTGGGAAGTCATGTGTTTTCAAAATTTTGTTCATTTCCTCTAGATTTTCTAATTTGTGTATGTAGAAATTTTCATTGTAGTGATGGATGATATTTTGTATTTCTGTGGCATCAGTTATAATGTCTCCTTTTTCATTTCTGATTGAGCTTATTTGAGTCCTTTTCTTATATTTCTGGTTAATCTAGCTAGAAGTCTATCAATTTTGTTTATCTTTTCAAAGAACCAACTTTTTGTTTCATTGATCCTTTGTATTATTTTATTGGTTTCCATTTCATTTAGTTATGCTCTGAGCTTTGTTATTTCTTTTCTTCTGCTAGCTTTGAGTTTGATTTGTTCTTTTTCTAGTTACTTGAGGTATGGCATGAGGTTGTTGATTTGTGATCTTTCTGTCTTGCTGTAAGCATTTAAAGCTATGAATTTCCATCTTAATACTTCTTTGACTGTATCCCATAGACTTTTGGATACTTGTGTAATGATTGTTGTTCAGTTCAAAAAATCTTTTGATTTCCATTTTAATTTTGTCATTGAACCAAGGATTGTTCAGCAGCAGGTTGTTTAATTTCCATGACTTTGTGTAGATTTGAGAGTTCCTCTAGGAGTTTATTTCTAGTTTTATTCCACTGTGATCTGAGAAGATACATGGAATGATTTTGATTTTTCTGACTTTTCTGAGACTTGTGTTGTGGGCTAACATATACTCTATCTTGGAAAATGTCCCACGTGCTGATGAGAAGAATGTATATTCTGCAGTTTTGGGGTAGAATGTTCTGTAGTTTCCCATTAGGTTAATTTATTTTAGAGTCCTGTTTAAGTCCAGCATTTCTTTGTTGACCTTCTGCCTCAATGATCTGTCTAGTTCTGTCAGTGTCCCAGCGATTATGATGTTGCTGTTTATTTCTTTGCTTAGATATGGTAGTATGTGATTTGTGAATCTGGGAACTCCTGTGTTAGGTGCATATATATTTAGGATTGTTATATCTTCTTGCTGAATTGTTCCTTTTATCATTATATAATGATTGTCTTTTTCTTTTTTTTAGTATTATTGATTTAAAGTCTAGTTTATCTGATATGAGAATAGCTACTCCTGCTTGCTTTTGGTTTGCATTCACATAGAATTTTTCTCCATCCTTTTATCTTGGGTCTCTGAGTATCCTTGAAGTTAGATGGTTTTTTTGGAGACAGAAGATACTTGGGGTGTGTTTTTTAATCCATTCAGCTAGTCTATATCTTTTTTTTTCTTTTTCTTTCATTTCAGCATATTATGGGGGTACAGATGTTTAGGTTA